>NC_061121.1:209097386-209115782 GCF_002878395.1 Capsicum annuum
AACACATGTTAAGAAATTCACTAAAATTTTTAGAGTTTGAATAGAAAATTTCTTATGAAAGATGGAGAAATACTTATCACTTCATCTAATCTTTGTGGTGAAAGAGAATGAGTTACTAATTTTGCACATAGCTTGCACTATAATTATTGTAAAATATTTTTCAAAAATCTTAATCAAATCAAGATGAGAGAATAGAAAAATATATTTTTATTCGTTACCGAATGCTTTTTTTCCTTTTTGTCGAATAAAGTTCAACCTCAAAACATCATAGTTCGGGTGAGTCTTTCCTATAAAATTTTATACATAAATAAAATGAAAAAGTTCACCTTAAAAAGGAACAACAATCGTGAACTAACAATCTGAACGCATCTTCATTCTCCTTACGAACCTACTCTTTATCAAATAATTTGCTTTTTTTTTTGTCAAAAGTTACCCCTCGTAGGTGTCTTTGTAAGTGTCTTTTCGTTACTATTCACAGTTAGATGAATTTAATGTAAATTCTTCCCGATTACAATCTATGAATAATTTACTCCAATCTATTTTTGTGGTTACTAATGTACGTCCCACATTCATGTATCAATAAAAGCGGAAGAGCTATTTCAAAATACCGTAATCTCAACTAAATATTTTTTGACTAAAATTTTCAATAAACAGTAATTTTTCATTTATCATCAGATGCAAAATGTATTTATTTTTTCAAAAATCAACGAACAAACATACGATGAAAATTATTAATTACTTAAACTCAAAACTTGATTATAGTAAATAAATTTAACCTGTAACACAATCATTATTCATTTGCATATAAAAAATTTAATGAACAAAACATTAAAAGAAAAATAATTTCTAAAGAATGAAAAATATAAAGAAAGTAGTAAATAAATTCAACAAAAAAGCAAATATTTAACAACAAGGAAAAAAATAGAAAAGCTAGCTTAACATTATATATCATTATAGAAGTATATATAAGAGAGGTTAAAAAGTTAGAATTTCATCTCAACTCAAACTTTATTTAAATTCGAATTCAAATATCAAATTTTTTTTTTTCAAAAATGATCTTCTTTTTACTCTTTCTTATTCTTGATTTTTGATAAACAATGTACGTTAATGTTTTTTTTTTATAATCTGTGTATTTAAATTGAAAGAAATATTTGAAATCATTAAGATTTATTCAAATATTTTTTATAGTTAGCAATATAAATAAAATATGACCAGTTTGTTACTCATCCTTATCCTTGTTGTTTTATTTTATTTTTTCTCTTTTTCTCAATTATCTTCTGTTCTTTCATTTATCTGTTTTTCTTATTTCCAACTTTATTGTTATTTTATCTGTTTTTCTTTCCTTATCCGTTTTTCGTTCCCTAGTTTCTATTGTTTTTCTTCTTCTTCTATTATTATTATTATTATTTTTTATTATTATTATTATTATTATGATCATCATCATCATCATTATTATTATCAAACCCAACACACAAAGGAGAAGTTACTTTTCTTTTTAATTTTTTTTATCCTTTTACTTTTATTATTATTACTATGAAGTCTTTCTAAAAAGATAAGTTGCTATTACTACGTGTGTATTACTACTACTACTATATATATTATTATTTTTATTTATTTTCACAATATTATATTTTATATAATATTATAATATATTTTATAACATTGACAAGAATTAATTTATGAATAGTGAGTTCATTTAAAACTCTTTCATGCTAGATTTCTAGTTTCAAGCTAATAATAATTGTTTTTAAAAAGAATTTTAATATTTTTAAATTCAAATCTTCTTATTTTTTAATTCAAAAATTTTATTAAAATTTTATTAACATTGTCTTAAAATTGTCAAGTGGCTTACTCTTATGCTGCAACTTGACTTATATATATTCTATTCTCAAAGATTATGTGCAAATTATTGGATGCACGACTGCTTCAAATATCAATAATTTTCTCATTTTCTTTTATTATTAAACACTTTCTGCTTTTCTTCTCAAAAGATAATCCCTAGACGTGCACTATTCAACAATTTGAAGTGACCTTTTCTTTTTTCTTTTAATTTGTTTTTGGCTTGACTAAACATTTCACACGTGGAGCTCCCTCTTAAATAGTTGGGATGAGGCTATTTCTATCCTAACCAGTGAAACTTGCCGCGCTTCGTGCGATTTTAAAATAAATTAGTTAATTTCTTAGAAAACGTTCTTTATGATTTTAGTCCTATTAATTGACCGAATTTGATTTTGAGCTAGTTAAAAGAAAATAATATGAGCTCAATGGGTATTATTTGATTCTAGTTCAAGCGTTTATTTAATAGATGTATAACTTTTAATTTGGGGATCTAAATAAAAAATTTAGACAAATCTAAAAAGTTGTTAATGTATTCAACCTAAAGGAAATTCATTGTTGATCTTGATCTTCACTATCGTTATCATTTTTGATTGTTATCAGAAATAAATTAGTTTCTAAAAAATAAAATAAAATAAAATCAAGATATTTATTTCCTTTTCACCAATTTGCTCCAGAAACATTTCTAATTCAGTCGGCAAGTTTTATGATGTATACAATAGTTAACTAAAGATATTTTAGATAAAAGTCCTTAATTTTTAAAATAAAATTCATTAATTCAAGTACCCAAATATAAAATACAAGGGAGTATCATAAAAAGATTTAAATACATAGAGACATCATAAAAAATGTGTAATTCTTGCTTGGCATGTATGAAGTAAAAGAAAATAACTATGTGAGATTGGTCAACTTCACAATTAAAAGTTACGGTGGAATGGTAAATTTCTCCATCCTTTTTCAGAAATTTCAGGTTTGAGCCTTGAGTATGAGGTCGTTTTTTTTAGGGAGTGTTTTATCTCCATAATAAAAATTTTCAACGCGAATCAAGATTAATCTTCTCTAATATGATTGTCAAACACTAAATAGGATATAAAAAAAATATCAAGGACATATCATTTTCTTCCTACCTTTAAATAATAATGTTCAGTTAATCAATACGTAAAAATTAAGATGTCAACTTGCAAGAAATAACAAACCTAGAATAAATAAAAATTATAAACAAAATAAAAAACAACAACACCACACACTAATTGTAGAAACTAAGAGGGAGAACAAGAAATAGAGAAAAAATTTGCATATAGAGTTATGTTAATAAAAAATAAAAAGAAAAATAACAAACAAAGAAAAAATTGAAGATGATTATAAAATGTTCAACAAATAAAATATACAGATAAAAAAAGTAAGTATATCATTTATTTAAAATTGGAAAGAATACAACGTAATATGAGGATTCGAGACTTCAATATATAATATATAACAAATATACCCACAAATCGAGAAATTTGAGTACACAAACAAAACATGATCACCCAAGACCCATTATATACATGCAGTTGTCAAGTGGCATTCTTCTTATTTATTATAAGACATGTAGAAATTTTATATGATAATCTAAATATACTGCTTACATAAATTTGTTCGAGTTTTATGTAATTGCAAAGTAATCCGTAGATTCACAAAAAGAAATTAATATAAATTTATTTGAGATAAAAGAATAAATATGATAAATATACATCCCAAAAAGAAATAGTCATTTAAAAATATTTGACTTACTGCATAAATTGTTATCACCACTATATATTCTCTGAAAATACTAATCGAAGTTTTAAAAGAATGCAAATATGATAAAATTTAAATAGAAAAAATAGAGTGCAGTCATATTTCATGTAAATGATTCAAAAAAAAAATTCTATAGTGACATAATTGATCATCAAAGAGCCAATTGAGGACCATATTTAACAACGAATGTTAGTACTTTGAGTATTTAATAATTTGATAAATGATACACAAATAATTCATGACTCTTTAATATCTCCTTTGAAGGCCAGAAAATAAAATGTTTTAACCGTATTAGTAACTCATATATTCAACGCATTAAATTTCATTAATAAACATAAGCTTTCAAAAACATCAAAAATATTGTATTATATTGTGGTTTCATTCGTATGAGTTAGCCATAGGAAACTCAAAAGTTTTAGCATAATTATTGGAATTCAAAAGTCGTTAATTTTATCTTTATTGTAATTATATGATTATTAATTCATCTATAATTAATTAAATATTTTATAATAATAAAGAAGAAATAGTCAAAAAAAGAGAAAAAATAAATCAAAATGATAGCCTTAAGAATATGTCACATCATCAAATATCTAACCTTCCTTTATATATATATATATATATATAGATAGATAGATAGATAGATAGATAGATAGATAGATAGATAGATAGATAGATAGAGAGAGAGAGAGAGAGAGAGAGAGAAATTTAGATAGAAAAGTAGAGATTTAATAAAAATCAAAAGTATGAAATTATTCAAATGCATCATCCTTAATAGTTTTCACCAAAATATTTAATATTTTCATCTTTAAAAAAAAGATACTTTCAACTTTCAACTTTTGATAACGCCTTTCAACTTCTAGGATTTAGTATAATATGATATGATTATTATTTACTATTTAATTTGATTAGATGTTTAATGACATTTGTTTAGTATAGGGATAAAATGATAATTCAACTTCTCTAAATACTTCATACAAATATTGTACTGAACTTTATAGGTGTTATGAAACAAAAATCAATTCAAATTCGTAAGTTGAGATTAAAATTTTTTACCAATTTAATGTTACTTTAATGATGTATTTAATTTCAAAAAGAAAATACTCAAGCTTATATGTAATTCAACACAAATTTAATGGAAAACAAAAGATGCAAGAAAAAGACACCATAACTCAGTTCAATCAATAGCAATATCTATATGTTACATTCAAATAATTTATTTTATTCAAGCATTAAACAACCTAAATAATAAGAAAAATAGGTAGATTTTGATGGTCTAAAAGAAAAAGTTTCTCAATATTGAGCATTTCGCCTTAGATAAAGAAAATATAAAAGGTTTGCGATCACATTCACACCTCCAAAACATATATAAAAATCACAAAATTTACAACAAAAGAAATTGAAACTTAGACCAAAAATAGAAGCAGTGGTTACACTAAAAAAACTCCAGAATAATTGACTTTGACGTTGAGCTTGAGTTCTTACTCTTCTACATATTATTTGCTTTGAAACAGTTCCTGCAATAAGAAATGAAAAAGAAAAATTAGTTGCTCTAAGTATTATATTATAGTAAATTATAGTAATAATAAAATAAAAGGAGAGGAGTGAACCTTTGGTGGCAACAAAGAAAATAAAACATATATGCGCTCACTCTAGTGGAGATATGACCGACATAATAATATGAGTAATTAGGACACATTGATTTGATCGACAAAGAAAGCCAAATTACTCCTAACTCCATCTTAGAAGATCCATTAAAATGCAAAGGTTCATCTTACTCCAATAATGTCATAGGCAATTTCGATATTAATGATTGTATGGTCAAAAATTTAAAAAAAAAAAGGGGCAGTAATTTTTTCCTTGGCCTTGTACTTTCATTGAGCAATAGGAGAAAGGGAGCCCCCAAAGATATCCAATTTAGTTTCACTGTCTAAATCATTGATTGTCTATCTATCCTCTGCCTACAGAATAGCATTTCTCATACCATCGATGTATATTCACAATGGATGAAAAGATGGTCCACCCTTTCTGCTACCAAACCATAGAGTGTGCAACTTTGATGATCACCTTTTGCTAGTCTTGTGTATGCAACTTCACATGGGCAACAATCCATCTCCATTTTCTTGAAAACAAAAAAATAATATATATTAATCAAATATCCTCAAATAACTTTTGCACTTCTAAAATTGAAAAAAAAACTCAAAAAAAAATGAAAAAGATATGAGTAATTAAGAGGATATAATTATAAAATAAATATTAAATTTTATTAGATTAAATTATGAAAAAAAAACTCCCAAAAAAGGAGAAAAAGGATAAATATCAATGGGAGTCATAGAGAGGTGCCACATCACCTCCTTTATGTTTCTCCTTTATATATATATATATATATATATATATATATATATTGATTATTTCAATTTAACTGTTGCAACTTTAATAATTATTACAAAGTTAATTAATAGTATCAACTTATATAATGTAGGTTTAGTTAATTTTTTCGTAAGAGGCTGCAAAAAGAATCATAAAACAAATGAGAGAAATAAAAAAGTATAATTACTAATACTAATTAAGAATAGAAGTTATGAAGATGAAAGGTATGAGTTATGAAGATCTCTCTTATAATAAAAAAAAAGAGTAAAATAAGAGAAAACATTAAGAATAAAAAAAGATAATTAGGATTCTTTACCAAAAGAGAGGTGTCACATCACTTTTTATATTATAGATAGATATAGATTGGAGCAAACAAGGTCGCTTAACTACTTGCAAATTGAATAGTAGAAAATGACACTATCAAATCTTTTATATAAAGGAATAAAAATTTGTTTATAAAAAAAAAGTGTAAATGACCTAAAAATTAATTATCCTTACCGATTTGGTTCTTAACTTTAGTAATTAACCGATAAATATGCTTACACTCATTCGTAAAATATAAGAAAGACACAAAACTTTCATGCTATTTATATATTCATCAAAAATAGAAGAAATAAATAATATAAATTATTTATATCGAAATAATATAATTGATACAAGAATATATCCAAAATATCTGTTTTTATTATAATCATTTATCCTATCTATTAGAGATAAAAATGAAGCTCCATTTCGATCTCAAAACAGCATGTTTCCAAAGAGATAACACCAAACAAGATTGCTTATTATTTGCCAAAAATAACAAATTAATGAATTGTCAAATCATATTGTCCATGTAAATTTAAATTCATTGAATCAGAGTAACATTCAAAATAATGCCTTTACATCAAAAAATACATTAAAAGATAAAAATTAAAAAATAGTCCAAAGGAACAAAGAGTACTTTTTATTGTAATGGTTATATTAATCTATTGGACCTAATTTCATTGATGTACCTAGCTACATCATACGTAAATTGCATACTCTTTTGTTGTGTGAACGTTTATGAATATTTCAAGTACTTGTATAGATGGTATATATAAAATGCTAGTAATTAAGATTAAGCCATAACAAAAGATTGTAAAGGTCGCACTGTATTCCTATTGGAAAAAAGTTTGAAAAGGAGAAAAAGATATATACAAATTAAAAAGAAAAAGGAGAAATAAAAATGAGCATCCAACAATTCTATAAATTATTGTTATTTAGGCATTAAGTTGTTGAGTCATACTATGAAGGTTTGGGAAAGAGTGGTAGAGTTGAGGCTGAGAAGGATAGTGAGTATCTTTGAGAATCAGTTCGTTTCATGCCAAGTCGCTCGACCACTGAGGCCATCCACCTCGTGAGGAGATTAGTGGATCAGTTTTAAGAGAGGAAGAGGACTTGCACATAGTGTTTATTAATCTAGAGAAGGAGTATGATAGAGTTCCGAGGGAGATTCTATGGAGGTGCTTGGAGGCTAGAGGGGTGCCATGGCGTACAATAGGTCGATTCAGGACATGTATGATGAGGTGAAGACTCGTGTGAGGATGGTAGGTGGGATTCTGAACACTTTCCTGTTCTGATAGGGTTGCACCAGGGATCAACTCTTAGCTCTTTTTTATTTACCTTGGTGATGGATGTTTTATCATGGGAAATTCAAGGACAGGTGCCTTGGGGTATGTTATTTGTGAATTATATGGTACTGATTGACAAGACTCAAGGAGGAGTTAATAATAATTTAAAGAGTTAGAGACAGACACTTGAGTCTAAAGAATTTCGGTTGAGCAGAACCAAGACGGAGTACCTGGAATATAAGTTTAATGAGGTGGCATAGGAAGATGGAGTGGTAGTGAAGCTGGACTCACAGGTCATTCAGAAGAGGAAGAGTTTCAAGTATCTGGGGTCTATGATTCAAGGCAATGGCGAGAATGACGAGGATGTCACGCATCGTATTGGGGTTGGATGGTTAAAATGGAGGCTCGCTTCGGAAGTCCTGTGTGATAAGAAGGTGCCTTCATAGCTTAAAGGTAAGTTCTACAGAGTGGCAGTCCGGCCGGTTATGTTGTATGGAGCGGATTATTGGCCAGTTAAGAACTCCCACATCCAAAAGTTGAAGGTTGCGGAGATGCGAATATTGTGATAGATGTGTGGACATACCAAGAAAAATAGGGTGAGGAATGATATTATTCGGGAGAAGGTGGGAGTTGCGTTGGTGGGGGATAAAATGCAAGAGGTGAGGTTACGTTAGTTCGGGAACGTGATGAGAAGGGGCTCGGATGCTCTAGTACGGAGGTGTGAGACACTAGCTAGCGGTGGCTTTAGGCGGGGTAGAGGTAGACTGAAGAAATATTGGAGGGAGGTGATTAGGCATGATATGGAGAAGCTACAACTTACTGGGGACATGATCCTTGATAGAAAGGTACGGAGGACGCGGATTAGGGTAGAGGGTTAAGGGGTGGGAGTGCGTCGGTAACAATTAAGGAGAGTTCTTTTGTGTCTGTAGTTTTTTATTCGTGGTGCTGTGTGATGTCTATAATTTAGGTTAGATAGTTCTTATTTTTATCTTGTGGTTGTAGTATTATCTTGTTGCTAGCGGTGTTAGTTATTTTGCACTTATCTTTTGTGTTTGTTATACTGTTATCGATTTTAAGCCGGAGGTCTATCAGAAACAGCCCCTCTACTTCACCTGAGGTAGTGGTATGGTCTGCGTACACTCTACCCTCTCCAGACCCCACTATGTGGGAATATACTGTGTATGTTATTGTTGTTGTATAGATTGATCAAGTCATAAGAATACGTAGAAGGAAGTTGAAAAGACATGTTATTAAGTAGAGAACACAAATAGATGAAGGTTTTTTTTTTTTTATAACTTATGAGATATAATTAGGTATAGTAAATATGATATAATTGTTTGAATTAATAAACAAATTGATTAAAGAAAAAAATGAAGAAAAAAATAAAAAAATAAAAAAAGATAAATATGAATGGAGGTCATAGAGAGGTGTCACATCACCTTGTCTATGACTCTCCTTTATCTATATATATATACTAGTAAAGTAATTCGCGCTTTGCGCGATTATAAAAAGTACTTATTAACAATTTTTTTTTATAAATTTAGAAAGGAACGGAGATAAATTTTTATATGCACATATAAAATTTAATTATGTATGTTGACAAAATTTAAAATATAAAATAATTTTATTAAAAAAATAGAGTTTGGAGAAACTTCATTTTCATAAACGAAAAAAAGAAGGTATTTTTTTAAAAAAAATTTTATTTTTTATTATATATATGTGTGTGTGTGTAAATATATATATATATATATATATATATATCTGTATGTATGTATATATATGTGTGTGTGTATATATATACAGTGACACCTATACATAATTACTTCATTTCATTTATTAGAGAGTAATCATTTTGTTATACTAATATTTTCTTATATTAGAATAAACTAAATTATGAAATAAAAAATACAAAAACTAACTAAATAGAGAAATAAATAAATAGTCAAGCTAAAATGTACCAAATAAAACACACACACACATACATACATACACACACATACATACATACATACAGACATACACACACACACATACACACATATATATAAGACATGGAAGGCCCGTGCTCAGCATGGACCCAATATATATTATTTTTTGTCTTAATCTATGTAACACAAATACAATTTAGATAATCAATCATTAAAATAATTTAAATTTTTAATTATTGTGATTTATAATACTCTTTCTTCTATTCCAATTTAAGTGACACTGCTATAAGTTTGAGAGTCAATAGAATCTTTTATATCTTTTATATTTTGTAAGTTGTTAAATATGTGATTTATAATTCTTTTAGCATAATTTTTTAATAAGATATTAATACTCTCTTAGTTCCAGTTTACGTGTCTTCTCATTTTTAAATAACATATAGTACTTTATGTCTTTCTCTATCCCATCGTAATTTCTGTGGCACTAATATAATTTCGATAGTCAAACAAATATTTTATGTTGACATATCATTTTGTGTGTATTTTATTCCTTTTTTATGAAATATTATTAATTTTTTAATGCTTAGATGATCATAAAAATTAATTAGGGTGATGTAATAAAATCACAATTGAAACAATGAAGCAGACATGTCTTAACTAACTTATAACAATTAATTAGAAGTGATCAAACAAATTATTATAAAAAAATACATGTGAATTTTATTTTTAAATGAGTCTCATATCATACATCTAATTAATTTAAAATATCAAGAGTTAATTTATTATTTTATATTTAATTTATATTTTTTTTATAAAATATGATTAATTCATTAAAACTTAAATGAATTATAGTAATTAATTAGGGATTATATAGTAAAATTACAATTAAAGCAGCTGAAGAAGGTAGTACAAAATTTATTATTTTATTTCTATTTTATCTTTTTTTATTAAAATTAATTACGGGTGATATAATAAAATCACGATTGAAACAACGAAGCAGACATGTCTTAAATGACTTATAACAGTGCTATAATGAAATTACTATAAAAAAAATACTTACGAAAAATTTAAATAGGTCTTATATAAGAAATCAAGTAGAAATAAAATGTCAAAAATTAATTTATCATTTTATGTTCAATTTATCATTTTATTAAACATTATTATTTTTTTATACTTAGATGACTTATAATGATTAATTTGGGGTCATATAGTAAAATAACAATTAAAGCAGCTAAAGCAGGCAGCACAAGCAGGCATGTCGAAGACATGCCTGCTTATTGCCCTTTATAAGTAAGTAGAATATATATATATATATATACTAGTGAACTTATCCGCGCTTTGCGCGAAATTATAAACTTATGACAATTAGAAATTTATATAAAATACAAAATAAAGATAATTCATGGAGAGAATATATAAATAAATAATATAACATTATTTTTACAACCTTAATTATTAAAATGTGGAAGAAAAAATATGAAATAAGTGGAAAATCCTCCGAGTCATCGTCAACATTCACTCCCACAAGCCGATCATCATTTAAAAATCTCCATCTCATTCTTTCAGTCAAACTAAAACATGAATATTCTAAGAATAAAAAATATAACGTCTTAAAAAGCTAATGTGATCATTTATACAAAATTTTATAATGTCTCTATGTGTAAGATTATAACACGAAATACCAAATAATGTCATAAATATGACTATTAATTATTTTATAATTATGATAATAGAAAGCTATGAGTGTAATGAAAATAAAGATAATAAAATTTTGCATTAAAGAAATTTAAATCTTATGACCGTCCAGATTGCAACTGTTGATAGAATTGATTGTTTCAACTGATCCACTCTCTTGGAAGAATATGGTCTTTGAGAACATAATAGCAGTCATAAATGAAGTTTTGTTTGGTAATATAAGTAATTAAAAAAAAATAAACGAAAAGAAAAAAAAAGGGAAAAAATTAAAGATAAATGGCAAGTAAAAGATAGATTATATAAATGACAATTTCTAATACATAGATTATATAAATGACAATTTCTAATACATATTACAATAACAAGGCTTAATTAAATTCTACCTAACTAAGAAATTAGATTCGAGGAGTAAAAGTAAAAAGTAAATAAATGTCATTTTAAAACTACTAATACACACACAAAACAAACACTTAACCTATTAATACTTGTACATTGAGGCTAAGAAATTATATAATAAAATATAAATTTATATTAGAACTAAATAACCATTAGAAAACGACTTCATCTTTTCCTTGAATCACAATTCAAACATTTTAGCGTTGGACTCTTGTTCTCGAAGGATGTACATCTTGTATTTGAGAAAAAAAAACAAAAATAAATGATAAAAAAATAGACTATATATTTATAAATCATAAGAACTTATTGAATGCTATACTTATAATAATCTCAAAACTCATATGTGATATGATCATTTCACGGTAATCTTCCACCCGTCAATAAGCTTTCTTCTTCTTAATTGATTGCCTACATATATATGCCTTGAAAATTAGAACTTTGCTATCAATGGATGCTATGGTAAATAAGTCAAAACAATGATGTTGCAAATTCTTCAGAGCAATTGCCACTGGTGTAATTTATCTTGTAATCGACACGATATCCTGCCAAAATCAAATGACACAATTTTTCTTATAAGAAATACCAAATGAAATGAATCTTGTTTACGTTAGAATATAAGACAACTATAAAAGTTCTTCTCATTGTCCATTTTGCTTAGATGTCAAGAAAAAAAAGGGCGTCCAACTGTAACGACCTAAAAACTTGGGTGAAATATGTGAATTTTATGATTTTATGTGATTTTATTATTTTACCCCTCCCCATAGTTGCATTATGGTAATTCTAGGATGTGGGAGTGATTGGCATAATTTCTGATGCACTTTGGTATCATTTATGTAATATTGTAATTTTTGATGGCTTCGGGAGTCTTATTTTAGACTTGGGGATATCTTTTGATCCGTGCAATGGATGGCCAAAAGGACTGTACCAGCAGCTCCAAATATCGATTTTAGGCTGGGTAGACCTTTTGTTCGGGTCCTGGTGCACCCGAGCTCATTTCGACCTATTGGTCGGAAAATTGGAAAATTGAAAAATTAGAAATATGAGTGTGGGATCCACATTTGATCGAAACGACCTCGGATGGAAAATCCGACTTTGCCAACAGATCCGGAATGTTGATTTTAAGGTGTTAGCATATTTGGTGTGATTTAGCGGCTTTTAAATCTCATTTCGACCCTCGATTTGGAAAATTATAATTTCAGGTTTCGGAAGTCAATTTTGTGAAAATGATATTTTTTTTGAAAATTTGATATTGCCAACGCATCCAGAACGTCGAGTTTAGTGTGGTTGCATAGTTCATTTGCATAAATCGGACTCCAAATGAATCCCGGGCTCCCAATCGAAGTCTGAATTGGACTTAAAAAAATAACAGTTTTTTGCTACAGCTGTGCAGAAAAATCTGCAATAATAAATAGCTTTTTTGACCTATTTTGCTCATTTTTCATCTTGGCTCTTAGGAGTTAAACCCTAAAATATTATGGGAGCTTAAAAGCAAAGTTTGTGAGAGCTTGGAAAGCTAGATTAACTCTTTTTTTCTTAGTTTTATTATGGATTAAAGTGGAGTTCGGGATCATTCGTGAAAAGTAAGATCTCGGGTTCAAGTGTAGCGGACCAGTTTCGGCTTTCGAGGTAGGTCATGACTTAACTCTTTTAGACTGGTTGGGTAGTAAATGATGATACAAAATATATGTTAAGGATAGAAACTAATCATGAAAAATAACTATTTATGTGTTGTGCCTGTGTGCGGGCCTATATGTGATGTAATTATCGAAATTGAGTTATTATGTGATATATGTGACTGTGTGGGGTCCTATGTGATATTAATAGCCTTGAATACATATGAATAATTATATTGTGTTGTTAAAATGCTTAATGTGGTACCATTGATGTATTGTGATTATATTCATACCTTATTGACATATGAGAAATACGAAAATTCATGGATGAAACGAAAATAATGAGTGGATATTGGCTCATGTGATTGTGGAAATGTATCATTGTGGTTGGTTGTGGAAATATATCATGTGGTTGGTTGTGGAAATACTCATTGTGATTGGTTGTGAGAATTACATCTTCATATCATACCCATTCATGAAACATTGGTACCACCGTGGAAACATCTGAGAAACACTGGCAACACCTTTTTAAGAGATATTGTAACACCTTATAAAACCTTTTCCAAGGAATGTTCCGGAAAGTAGATATGAGATATGTGGATTGTATATGGGTTGATGAACCTCCCATGGATCCTGCGTCCGGAGGCTTGCCTCCGTAGGTGTATATGGGGATTATGCGATGATCCCGGAGATTGTGGGATGACCTCGTGCATCATCATCATCATCATCATCATTATCATATACATTGCACTTACTTTATTGTGTTGTGTTGTGTTGTATTGGCCTATTGATTTGTCATCTATGTATTTATCGTATCTTCTTTTACTTGTATTTGATGATCTTGTATATGCATGTTCCCCTTGTTCTTTAATATGTGATATAATACGTACTTTTGTTCTATCTTGGTGTGATGTTGCAATATATGTGAGATATATTAAAACTGTTAGTGCAAGCGGTGTGGGCTACCGTTGTGGGACATTTTCTGATTGTAGGTGATGTGCCCTTAGTGTATATTTTGTATGCTTTATTTACTACTTTGCTTGGTCGGCCTATGATACCTACTGAGTACAAGTGGAACATACTCATGTCTACTTCGCCGTTTCGGTACAGGCCCTAGCTCGAGTCTGCCTCAGCTTGATTGACTCGGGCAATTATTGGAGCTTCCAAGGTAGCGGTTGGACATTCATGAGTCCAAAGTTCACCCCTATCGTTCTGAAGTAGTTATGTCTTTATTAGTATTCGGAGGCAGTTATTATTCCTTTGTGGTTATTTTTTCGATGTATTTGACTCTTGGATTGTATTAGTGGTTCTTACACTATTGACACCTGATTTTGGGCATGATTAGTATTTTGGATAAGTTCATTCCGCATTGTTATGATTACTATTATGTTTCGGCTTGATTCTAGAAGCCTTACCTTGGGATATTTCTATCTTTTTCTTTTTTTTTTGTATTAGTTTGGGTGATAGGCTTTCTTGTCAAGGTACGACGCGACAAGTGTCATCATGACCCTCATTTTTGGATCATGACACCAACTTGTTACTCCTTTTGAGTACTAAGGTCTTCTTCCTTCTTCTAGGGAAGAACAACAAACCTGGGACTATGAACATCAAATCAACTGATAATGATAGAATTCATAAAAGTAATTTTTTTTTTGCAAGTATCATTTCAAGAAATATAAATAATAAATTGCAATCTCTCTTCGGAGATGATTTTTATTATAAATGATTCTGCAAGACATACTCTCTTGGACACAATTTATATATAGATAGCATCACCCTCCCTCTTCATTAATATTCTGATTATATAGATATAGTATAGACAGATAGATATAGTATAGATAGATAGTATAATGTAATGAACAGAAGAGAAATATAATAATAGATGTATAATAATACTAACGAGACAATAATATTAATAGTATAGACAGATGGATAATAATATTACAAGACAGATGTATAATAATAATAAAGCGTATATATAATATATAAACAAAGCAAATAATTAATAAGAAGGTTTTAGTATATGTTATAAAAAGTAAATAAACAAGTAATTAAAGCAGGTAAGTGGATATGAGAAAATAAAGCAGAGTTAATGCGGATGTGTTTTTTATATGGTGTAAAATCCTACTTAGAACTCCTTTCTTCGTTGTTCTTAGTCCAGTGTAGTAGCGAAGTTATAAATATCAAAGTATATTTTCTCCCAACAAAATAAATTATTTTTTAATTTATACCCTGTTCATCTCTTTCTCTTCAATTTTAGGTATTTTAGCAATATCTTCTTTAATCACACCCCGGGAGAATAACAACAGTCCTTTTTTTAATCTTCTGTGGACTTTTCAAATCCCTAGAAATTTATAGATTAATCCATTGTTATTGCTAAAACACTGAGAGAATAACCATATACTGGGGGTATGTTTATAAGTAATTTACTAATTTTACAAGACCAGAAAATTGGCGGTGAACCGCCGGCGATCCAGATCTTATAATATTCAAAACACAACTGAATAAAATATGAACTTGATTAATTCAAACATATTTTACAAACTTGGGATAAAAATACAAAGATATATGTATCGACTACTTACATGTTTAAGGAAGAAGTGAGGTTTCCCTTTCGGACCGAAAATGAAGAACTAAGAAATTAATATAGAATTTTTACACACTCTTTTTTTTTTGAATTTGAACTAACTTACAAACTTTGGAAAGTAAGAACTTTATGAAAAACTAAGAACTTTATCAAACTCAATTTTTTCTCTCTAGCTATTTATATTTAAGTCTTCCCAAAGGGTGTATTTATAGGCATTTGTGGACTTCAAATCTATTTATCAATATACTTTATGGATTTCAAAACGTTACTTAAATATGCTTGATAAAACTTTAGCAAGACTTTTGGCAACTTGGGTGTGGCCCACGATCACATGGCTATGTCATTACTTTATCCATCTATTTATTTATTTGTTACATTATTGCATATGTCTGTAATTTTATTTTTTATGGATATCGTCATTGCTTACGTATCCAGATTGTGTAATGCTTCTGAATCAAACTCCATTCCTGAATCTTCATCGGCATTTGGGTCTTGTGCAAATGGATCTATGGCTGAATTGTAGTCTCGTTCATACTCGTCACTGTCTCCATCTGATAGTCCCAGTCTTGTTCTTGTTCTATGTGATCTTATCTCTTCTCTTGGAATTAAAGAAATTCTGGGTCTTGGCTCTGACGGTTCTGGATTCATTGCTGTTTCTTTGGGCAGTTGTTTTGCTAACAATTTTTTTATAAACTCTACTACCATTTTTTCTATATTTCTTTTTTAATTCTTCTTTTTTCTCAAGAAGAAACCTTTCTTATTCTGAGAAGGACTTCTTTCGTCTGTGGTCTGAGTACTTGTGGTCTTGAAACTAGCTGGGAGTATTCTCCCTACACTTTTTGGCAAAGTGTCAGCTGTCAACGGATTTGATAAGTCTTTACCAGCTACCGTTTGAGCTGGACTAGATGTATCATTACCCGATACAGTAGGTATTTCTATATTCATTAGGGAATGCACACTCATTAACAAATTTGATAAGTCTTTACCAGCTATCGTTTGAGCTGGACTAGCTGTATCTTTACCCGGTACAGTGGGTTTTTCCACTTTTGAAGAAGATGAAGAATTCTTTAGAATTTTTTGAGTCTCATAAGTTGGCTGAGTCTGTTGTGAGAGTTCAAAAAGAAGAATTTTTCTACGGTCTTGTAAAATACTTATATGTTCTAACATTTGTCCTTTTTTATTTACAAGGTTTTCATTATCTTGTCTTAAAACCTCTTTGGCGTGATTTAGTCTTTTAAAAGCTTCAGTCATAGAGGAACAATGATCACAAAATATAATTTTATCTGTGTCTATTTTAATATTATATTGATGATTTTATTGCGTTTCTGGTCTTAAAGCTAAGGTAGTAAAATAATTTAGCCCTAAATTTATACGAACATAATCTAAAGCCTCTGTTAAATCATCAAAGCCTTTATAGAGAGGGGTTGTATAGTCTTTTACAGAATCCATTACCTCTGTCCATGTCTGAAATACTCCCTGTGTCTTTCCCCTGAGAACAACATAAAGTTTAAATCTATTAGTTCTGTTTTTCTCAGTAAATTAATAACTTAGAGCATTTAGAACTGAAATAAAGTATCTAGTGTCTCTAGGTGTCTTGTAGTAGGAGATCCATAGATTTTTTATCAAGCAAATCTGTCGTTTGCCCACCCTTACATCCGGTCTTAGTTTGAAAGTCAGATTGGATGGCTTATAACTGACGAGATTGTGAGGTCCGAAGATAAGTTTTTCTAATTTCGGATTCTCCAACATTGTTAGTGGCTTCTAACGAGTGTTGCTTAGTAATTTTTTTAAGTAGTCTTGAGAGGATGAGACTTCCGCCTTTTCTTTGTCATTGCCTGTATTCATACTGAAACAAAAATTATTAGTTGTCTTCTTTTATTAGTCTTCTTAGCTGATCTGCTAGGTTATTATCTTATTATAAAGGAGAAAATTGTACCTGTAATGATAATAAAAAGACAACAATATATGAAAAATTACAGGATTTTTTAACAGTCAAAGAATTAGAAAAAGATTACACTTTAATAGAAATGGATACAAAATTATACAATTTTAAGAAAGGTATACAGCTGATAAGAGTAATAAAAGATCAAAAAGACCAAGAAAAAATAATACAAATCCTAAACAAGTTAGAGATAATCGGAGAAAAACCCCTGCAACATTGGGACTCCAATCAAATTACCTGCAAATTAGAAATAATTAATCCAGAATATACTACTAAAAAAACATCTATAGAGGCTACAAATGAAGGCCATAAAGACTTTGAAATACAAATAAATGAGCTATTAGAATTAGGAATAATTAGAAAATCTACATCAAGACATAGATCAACAACTTTCATAGCAAGAAACCATAGTGAAATGGTAAGAGGAAAAGCTAGAATGGTAATAAATTACAAAAGACTAAATGATAATACTGTAATGGATGGGTATAAGTTACCAGACAAAATAGATTAATAAATAGAATACAAGGAAGAAAAGTATTTAGTAAATTTGATTGTAAATCTGGATATTGGCAGATTAAAATGCAAGAAGATAGTATAGAATGAACAACTTTCACATGTCTGGAAGGACATTTTGAATGACTGGTCATGTCGTTCGGATTAAAGA
>NC_061121.1:209118782-209133338 GCF_002878395.1 Capsicum annuum
TGAATTGTAGTCTCATTCATACTCGTCACTGTCTCCATCTGATAATTCCAGTCTTGTTCCTGTTCTAGGTGATCTTGTCTCTTCTGTTGGCATTAAGGAAATTCTGGGTCTTGGCTTTGGCAGTTCTGGATTCATTGCTATTTCTTTGGGCAGTTGTTCTGCTAACAATTTTTTTATAGAGTCTACTGCCATTTTTTCTATATTTCTTTTTTCATTTTTATTTTTTCACAAGAAGAAACCTTTCTTAGTCTAAGAAGGACTTTTTTCGTCTGTGGTCTGAATACCTAGGGTCTTGAAATTGTCTGGGAGTATTCTCACCTATACTTTTTGGTGAAGTGTCAGCCGTCAACGGATTTAATAAGTCTTTACCATCTATCGTTTGAGCTGGACTAGCTATATCATTACCTGATACAGTAGGTCTTTCTACATTCGTTGGGGAATGCACACCCATTAATGGATTTGATAAGTCTTTACCAGCTACTATTTGAGCTAGATTAGCTGTCTCTTTCCCCAATACAGTGGGTTTTTCCATTTTTGAAGAAGATGGAGAATTCTTTAGAACTTTTTGAGTCTCATAAATTGGCTGAGTCTGTTGTGAAAGTTCAAAATAAAGAATTTTTATACGGTCTTGTAAAATACTTATATGTTCTAACATTTGTCCTTTTTTATTTAAAAGGTTTTCATTTTCTTGTCTTAAAACCTCATTGGTGTAATTTAGTCTTTTAAAAGCTTCATTCATAGAGGAACAATGATCACAAAATATAATTTTATCTGTGTCTTTTTTAATATTATATTGAGGAGTTTTTTGCATTTCTGGTCTTAAAGCTTGGGTAACAAAATAATTTAGCCCTAAATTTATACGAGCACAATCTAAATCCTCTGTTAAATCATCAAAGTTTTTATAGAGAGGGTTTGTATAGTCTTTTACAGAATCCATTATCTCTATCCATGTCTAAAATACCCCTGTGTCTTTCCCCTTAGAACAACATAAAATTTAAATCTATTAGTGTTGTTTTTCTCAGTAAAATAATAACTTAGAGTATTTAGAACTGAAATAAAGTATCTAGTGTCTCTAGGTGTCTTGTTGTGGGAGATCCATAGAGTGTTGATCAATCATATCTGTAGTTTGTCCACCCTTACATTTGGTCTTAGTTTGAAAGTCAGATTGGATGGCTCATAACTGATGAGATTGTGAGGTCCAAAGATAAGTCTTTCTAATTTTGGATTCTCCAACATTGCTAGTGGCCTGTAATGAGTGTTGCTTAGTAATTTGTTTAAGTAGTCTTGAGAGGATGAGGCTTCCGCCTTTCCTTTGTCTTTGCCTGTATTTATGCTGAAATAAAAATTGTTAGTTGTCTTCTTTTGTTAGTCTACTTAGCTGATCTGCTAGGTTATTATCTTTTCCTTTAATATGTTCTAGAAAAATATTTTAAATTGAAGTGGCATCTAGGAAATTTAACAATCTCCTTTTACTACCATTCTTCTCTTTATTTTCTGATAGAATTTTACTATAGCCTCGCAGTCTGTTCTTACTAATATTTCTGGCTTATTTAATATATAAAGTTTAAAACTATTCAAACCATAAATTACTACGAGTGTCTCCGCATCTATGCTATTTAATTTTTCCTTTTCTTTATATTTTCCACTTGAATTAGCACATATTTTCTCATCCTTTTTGTCACTATATTTGTTAGGTTTTGCTTTTAATATTGCTCCCCATCCTTGAAGGCTTACGTGTGTCTCAAATATTAAAAAATTCATTTCAAATGGTAATGCTAAGTTTGGGATGTCTTGAATCGTGCACTTGAGTTGTTGGACTAATTTTCTGTATATAGTATTAAAGGTTTTTTGGCCTGTTGATCTTGTTTTAGAATATAACGGTCTTGCTACTTTTCCTAAGTCTTTTATAAAAGCTCTAGCATAATTTAATTGTCCTAAAAATTTTTGTAAATCTTTAGTCTTGTCTAATCTATCTGGCATTTCTAAAACCTTTTTAGCTATGTGTGGTTGTAGTTTTATTCTACCATCTCCAATAACTACTAATAAAAAATTAATACTATTTTTACATAATTCCATTTTCTTTCTACTTATTATTATTCCATTATCTACAAATAATTTTAAAACTTGTTGCAAATGTTCTAAATGTTCTCTCATATTATTACTAAAGACTAAAATATCATCTATATGTACTAATAAAAAAGTTTTATAGTCTCTAAAAATACTATCCATTTTTCTTTGAAAAATTGGAGGAGCCATCTTTAATCCGAACGGCATGACCAACCATTCAAAATGTCCTTCTGGACATGTGAAAGCTGTCCATTCTATACTATCTTCATGCATTTTAATCTGCCAATATCCAGATTTACAATCAAATTTACTAAGTACTTTTCTTCCTTGTATTCTATTTATTAATTCTGTTTTGTCTGATAACTTATACCCATCCATTACAGTATTATCATTTCGTCTTTTGTAATTTATTACCATTCTAGCTTTTCTTTTTACTATTACAATATAGTTTCTTACTATGAAAGCTACTGGTCTATGTCTTGATGTGGATCTTCTAATTATTCCTAATTCTTATAGGTTTTTTATTTGTATTTCAATGTCTTTAGGGTCTTCATTTGAAGCCTCTATAGATGTTGTGTTTATAGTATATTCTGGATTAATTATTTCTAATTTGAAGGTAATTTGATTAGAGTCCCAATGTTGCAGGGGTTTTTCTCTGATTATCTCTAGCTTATCTAGGATTTGTATTATTTTTTCTAAGTGTTCTTTATTTTTTATTACTCCTATCTGCTGTATACCCTTTTTAAAATTGTATAATTCTGTATCAATTTCTATTAAAGTATAGTATTTTTCTATTTCTTGTACTACTAGTAAATCTTGTAATTCTTCATACATTGTTGCCTTTTTATTATCATTACATATACAATTTTCTCCTTTATCACATTTTAGGATTTTTTTTGGGTTTATTTGATCATTTGAGCTTTCGATTCTTTATTCTGTCTTATCTTTAAGGAAATAATATTTAGTTAGAAGGGGTTGTGTCTGCAGTAGTGAGTTAGTGATATTACTAGCGAATATTACCCAATTTTTTGTAACAAGACATCCGCCATTATTTTGTATCATAAAATCTAATCCTAAGACAAAGTCTTCTTTTATGTTTAAATCTCTAATTAGTATTTCACTGTGTGTATATAATGACTGGTAGAATTTTTCACAAGTATTAATAAAACTTACCCTTGCTTTTGGTATATAGTTTGTATGGGTAGTATAAGTTTCGTCCATTTGCATGGATAGTTGAGGTTTTGGCAAATTTTTAATTACTTTTGATGGTAAAATTCTACTATTTGAAATACTTTTTGTATATCCTGAATCATCTATAGCTAATGTCTGGAACTCATAGTGTTGAATTTTTATTCTTGCTAAAACTTTGATTGTACTCATCTTCTTTTCTTCATTACATACTATTCCTTTAAATGGTAAATTCATTGATTTTTTCTGTTTAACTTTATTATTTTCAACAAATGTATTTAATAATTCTACCCCTACTAAATCTTCTTCTATAATTATCTCTTTGTTGTACACTCTTATCACTAATTTTCTTAGTTGTTCTTCTAATTCTAATATTCTGTCTTCTGTTGTTCTAGTTATTGGTTCTTTGTTGTAAAATTTATTTGAAACACGGGTTGATTTTGTAGTTTCTAGGATTTCTGATGTCTTCTCTATACATTTTATGCATCCTTCCTTGTAACATTTCCTACATTTTGCCCTTTTGTTTTTACTTGGAAACCACTTACAAAAACAACACTGATTACTGTCTAATCCTTTTCCTTCCTCAAATTCATTCACATTCTTCTATCAAATTTACTAAATCATAATAGTCTGAGTTTTTCTTTTCTAATCCTATTTCATCTATAAATTCCTCTTCTCCAGAATCTGAAGAATCAGAATTATTTATTTCTTCTTCAAAGACTTCCATACTTCTAATAGAGTATATACTTTCATTATCTGACATATATTCGTCTACATTTATTAAATGTTAATTTACATCTTCTATTAATTGTGCATTCCTAGATCTATTATTGATTCTTTTTGGACAAATATTTGTTAAGTGCTCTATGCTACCGCACGTAAAACATTCTAATTTATTTTTGTAGGTTCTACTGGTGTTATATTTTCTTACATGTTTATTCTTATCTAGGTATGGCTTCCTTGCAGTTGATCTTCTTATTTCTTCTTGGGACGAGAGTCTTTTTTATATGCCTTCCTATATTTCTTCTTTTTATAATCTTTGTCATAATGTTGTGTAGTATATATGTTTTTACAAAAATCTGTATCATTTCTTTTTAATTATTTTTATATCTGTATATTTGTACATTTTTCTTGTAATACATCCATTACATGTTGTATACTTTGTCCTATTGACCATGAGTTGTTTGGATTTTGTATTACTCCTTCTCTTTTAGACCATTTTTCTTCTATCTCTCTTCCTATAGCCCCTGGTAATTTATTAAATACTCTAGCTCCTAGAGTCTGATCAAACGAGTTCCCACTAATTGTACAATAATAAAAGCAATCATTTAGAAATTCTTTAATCCTTGACCAATTATTAATACTTAGTTGTTTTAAATTTATTAGGACTTTTTGCTGCAATACCACTAATCCACTATTGGGATCTTCTCCTATTAGTAGAGTATGTACTTTGTTTACAAAATTGTATGGATTTGAGCCTAGTTCTTCTAATTCTTGAAAGTCTTGTGGGAATATTGTCTTATAAGTTTCACAAAGTGCTTTAGTACTTTCTCCTAGAAATATTTCTAAATATCCATACATAATCTCTGCATCTGGTTCTTGATTACCCTGTATATGTTGTATGTAGTCTGCTACAACTACATTTTTTCATAAGTCAATTACATTATACCATGCCTGAGGGTCATGAGCTGGTAAATTTAGAATTTTTCCTTTATTACCACCTTCTTATAATCTGATGGGTTCTTCTATTGACATTCTTCTTCCTTTAGGTTTTATGTCTTGTTCTGCTTGAATTTTCGTTCTAAATACACTATATCTTGGCAAATTTCCTGTTGTTACCGGTACTCTTTGCATACCGGTTGTTCTCTGGAAAGGGCTTGCAGTACTTGCTTCACTTCAACCCGCAATTCAAATAAATTTTACAACAAGGAACCAATAACATGAACAACCGAAGATAGAATATTAAAATTAGAAGAAAAACTAGGAAAATTAGAGATAAGACTATACAGTAAAAAGATAATTAGAGAAGAAGATTTAGTAGAGGCAGAATTATTAAATATATTTGTTGAAAATAAAAAATTTAAATAGAACAAAATCAATGAAATTAACAATTGAAGGAATGGTATGTAATGAAGAAAAGAAGATAAGTACAGTCAAAGTTTTAGCAAGAATAAAATTCAAGACTATGAGTTCCAAACATTAGCTATAGTTGATTCAAGATGTACAAATAGTATTTTAAATAGTAAAATTTTACCATCAAAATTCATTAAAAAATTGCCTAAACCTCAACTATCCATACAAATGGACGGAACCTATACTACCTATACAGACTATATACCAAAAGCAAAGGTAAGTTTTATTAATATTTGTGAAAAATTCTACCAACCATCATATACACTCAGTGAAATACTAGTTAGAGATTTAAAAATAAAAGCAGACTTTTTCTTAGGATTAGATTTTACGATACAAAATAATGGCGGATCTCTTGTTAATAAAAATAGGGAAATATTCGCTAGTAATATCACTCACTCACCAGTGCAGACAAAACCCCTGCTAACTAAATATCATTTTCTTAAAGATAAGACAGAAGAAAGAATTGAAAGCTCAAATGATCAAATAAAACCGGAAAAAACCCAACCGAAGAAAACCCAAGAATGTGATAAAGAAGAAAATTGTACATGTAATGATAATAAAAAGGCAACAATGTATGAAGAATAACAAGATTTACTAGTAGTAGAAGAAATAAAAAAAGACTATACTTTAATAGAAATGGATATAGAATTATACAATTTGAAGAAGGGTATACAACACATAGGATTAATAAAAGATCAAAATGACTTCTAAAAAATAATACAAATCCTAGATAAACTAGAGATAATCGGAGAAAAACTCCTGCAACATTGAGACTCCAATAAAATTACTTATAAATTAGAAATAATTAATCCAGAATACTATAAAACAGCATCTATAGAGACTACAAATGAAGATCTTAAAGACTTTGAAATACAAATAAAAGAGCTATTAGAATTAGGAATAATTAGAAGATTCACATCAAGACATAGATCATCAGCTTTCATAGTAAGAAATAATTAGAAGATTCACATCAAGACATAGATCATCAGCTTTCATAGTAAGAAACCATAGTGAAATAGTAAGAGAAAAAACTAGAATGGTAATAAATTACAAAAGACTAAATGATAATACTGTAATGGATGGGTATATGTTACCAGACAAGACAGAATTAATAAATAGAATGCAAGGAAGAAAAGTATTTAGTAAATTTGATTGTAAATCTGGATATTGACAGATTAAAATGCATGAAGATAGTATAGAATGGAGAGCTTTCACATGTCCAGAAGGACATTTTGAATGGCTGGTCATGTCGTTCGAATTAAACACGGCTCCTCTAATTTTTCAAAGAAAAATGGATAGTATTTTTAGAGACTATAAAAATTTTGTATTAGTATATGTAGATGATATTTTAGTCTTTAGTAATAATATGAGAGAACATTTAGGACATTTACAATAAGTTTTTAAATTATTTGTAGATAATGGAATAATAATAAGTAGAAAGAAAATGAAATTATGTAAAAATAGTATTAATTTTTTACGAGTAGTTATTGGAGATGGTAGAATAAAACTACAACCACACATAGCTAAAATGGTTTTAGAAATGCCAGATAGATTAGATAAGACTATAGATTTACAAACAATTTTAGGACTATTAAATTATGCTAGAGTTTTTATAAAAGACTTAGGAAAAGTAGCAGGACCGTTATATTCTATAAGGGATCAACAGGCCAAAAAACTTTTAATACTGAAGACATAAAGTTAGTCCAACAACTCAAGCGCATGATACAAGACATCCCAGACTTAACAATACTATTAGAAACGGATTATTTAATAGTTGAGACAAACGAATGCCTTCAAGGATGGAGAGCAATATTAAAAGAAAAACCTAACAAATATAGTGACAAAAAAAATGATAAAACATGTGCTTATTCAAGTGGAAAGTATAAAGAAAAGTGTAAACTAAATTGCATAGATGTGGAGACACTAGCAGTAATTTACGATTTGAATAGTTTTAAACTTTATATATTATGCTAGAAATAATAGTAAGAATAGACTGTGAGGCTATAGTAAAATTCTATCAGAAAATAAAAGAGAAGAATAATAGTAAAAGGAGGTGGTTAAATTTCCTAGATGTCACTTCAATTTATAATATTGTTCTAGAACATATTAAAGGAAAAGATAATAACCTAGTAGATCAGCTAAGTAGACTATTAAAAGAAGACAACTAACAATTTTTGTTTCAGTATGAATACAGGCAAAGACAAAGGAAAGGCGGAAGCCTCATCCTCTCAAGACTGCTTAAACAAATTACTAAGCAACACTCGTTACAGGCCACTAACAATGTTAGAGAATCCAAAATTAGAAAGACTTATCTTCGGACCTCACAATCTAGTCAGTTATGAGCCATCCAATCTGACTTTCAAACTAAGACCAAATGTAAAGGTAGACAAACGACAGATATGCTTGATCGACAATCTATGGATCGCCTAAAACAGGACACCTAGAGAGACTAGATACTCTATTTCAGTTCTAAATGCTCTAAGTTATTATTTTACTGAGAAAAACAACACTAATAGATTAAAATTTTATGTTATTCTCAGGGGAAAGACACAGGGAGTATTTCAGACATGGATAGAGGTAATGGATTCTGTAAAAGACCATATAACCCCTCTCTATAAAGGCTTTGATGATTTAACAGAGGCTTTAGCTTATGTCTGTATAAATTTAGGGATAAATTATTTTACTACCCCAGCTTTAAGACCAGAAACGCAAAAAATTCCTCAATATAATAATAAAAAAGACACAGACAAAATTATATTTTTTGATCATTGTTCCTCTATGACTGAAGCTTTTAAAAGACTAAATCACGCCAATGAGGTTTTAAGACAAGATAATGACAACCTTGTAAATGAAAAAGGACAAATGTTAGAACATATAAGTACTTTATAAGACCGTATAAAAAATTTTCATTTTGAACCTTTACAACAGATTCAGCCAATTTGTGAGACTAAAAAAATTCTAAAGAGTTCTTCATCTTCTTCAAAAATTGAAAAACCCATTGTACCGGGTAAAGATACAACTAGTCTAGCTCAAATAGTATGTGGTAAAGACTTATCAAGTACATTAATGGGTGTGCATTTCCCAATGAATGTAAAAAGACCTACTGTATCAGGTAATGATATAGTTAGTCCATCTCAAAAGTAGCTGGTAAAGACTTACCAAATCCATTGGTGGCTGACACTTTGTGAAAGAGTGTAGGGAGAATACTCCCATCTAGTTTCAGGACGATAGGTACTCAGACCATAAGTGAAAAATGTCCTTCTCTGACTAAGAAAGGTTTTTCTTTCGAAAAAAGAAATATAGAAAAGATAGTAGTAGACTCTATAAAAAAGTTGTTAGCAGAACAACTGCCTAAAGAAATAGTAATGAATCCATAACTGCCAGAGCCAAGACCCAGAATTTCCTTAATTCCAAGAGAAGAGACAAGATCACCTAGAATAGGAACAAGACTGGGACTATCAGATGGAGACAGTGACGAGTATGAACGAGACTATAATTCATCCATGGATTAATTTGCACAAGACCCAAATGCCGATGAAGATTAAGGAATGGAGTTTGATTCAGAAGTGTTACACAATCTGGATACATAAGCAATGACGATATCAGTGAAAGACAAAATTACAGACGTAGGCAATGATATAACAGATAAATAAATAGATGGATAAAGTAAAGACATAGCCATGTGATCGTGGCCCCCACCCAATTGCCAAAAGTCTTGCTAAAGTTTTATCAAGCATATTTAAGTAAGGATTTGAAATCCATTAAGTATATTGAAGAATAGATGTGAAATCAAGAGTGAGAAAGTTCATAGTTTATCATAAAGTTCTTAGTTTCCAAAGTTTGTAAGTTAGTTCAAATTCAAAAAAATAAGAGTGTGAAAAAAGTCTATATTAGTTTCCTAGTTCTTCATGTGTGCGGTAGCATAGAGAACTTAACAAATACTTGAAATACTTTACGTGCGGTAGCATAGAGCACTTAGCAAATACTTGTCCAAAAAGAATCAATAATGGATCTTGGAATGCATAATTAATGGAAGATGTAAATGAAAATTTAATATATGTGGACGAATATATTTCAGATAATGAAAGTATATACTCTATTAAAAGTATGGAAGTCTTTGAAGAAGAAATAAATAAATCCGATTCTTTAGATTCTGGAGAAGAGGAATTTATAAATAAAATAGGATTAGAAAAAACAAACTCAGACTATTGTGATTTAGTAAATTTGATAGAAGAATGTGAACATGAATTTGAGGAAGGAAAAGGTTTAGACAGTAATAAGTATTGTTTTTGTAAGTGGTTTCCAAGTAAAAACAAAAGGGCAAAATGTTGGAATTGTTACAAGGAAGGATGCATAAAATGTATAGAGAAGGCATCAAAAATCCTAGAAACTCCAAAATCAACCCGTAATTCAAATAAATTTTACAACAAAGAACCAATAACTAGAACAATGGAAGACAGAATATAAGAATTAGAAGAAAGACTAAGAAAATTAGAGATAAGAGTATACAACAAAGAGATAATTAGAGAAGAAGATTTAGTAGAGGTTGAATTATTAATTACATTTGTTGAAAATAATAAAGTTAAACAGAAAAAATCAATGAATTTACCATTTGAAGGAATGGTATGTAATGAAGAAAAGAAGATAAGTACAGTCAAAGTTTTAGAAAGAATAAAAATTCAAGACTATGAGTTCCAGACATTAGCTGTAGTTGATTTAGAATGTCCAAAAAGCATTTTAAATATTAGAATTTACCATCAAAATTAATTTAAAAATTGCCAAAACCTCAACTATCTTTGCAAATGGACGAAACCTATACTACCTATATAGACCATATACCAAAAGCAAAGGTAAGTTTTATTATTACTAGTGAAAAATTCTACCAACGATCATATACACTCAGTGAAATACTGGTTAGAGATGTACACATAGAAGTATAATTTGTCTTAAGATTATATTTTATGATACAAAATAATGGCAGATGTTTTGTTACAAAAAAATGAGTAATATTTGCCAGTAATATCACTCACTCACCAGTGTATACACAATCCCTTCTAACTAAATATCATTTCCTTAAAGATAAGATAGAAAAAACCCTAGAATGTGATAAAGGAGAAAATTATACATGTAATGACAATAAAAAAAAACAACAATGTATGAAAAAATACAAGATTTACTAGTAGTAGAAGAAATAGAAAAAGACTATACTTTAATAGAAATGGATACATAATTATACAATTTCAAGAAGGGTATACAGAAGATAGGAGTAATAAAAGATCAAAAAGACTTAGAAAAATAATACAAATCCTAGAGAAGCTAGAGATAATCGGAGAAAACCCCTACAATATTGGGACTCCAATCAAATTACCTGTAAACTAGAAATAATTAATCCACAATATACTATAAAAACAACATCTATAGAGGCTACAAATGAAGACCTTAAAGACTTTGAAATACAAATAAAAGAGCTATTAGAATTAGGAATAAGTAGAAGATCCACATCAAGACATAGATCAACAACTTTCATAGTAAGAAACCATAGTGAAATAGTAAGAGGAAAAGCTAGAATGGTAATAAATTACAAAAGACTAAATGATAATACTGTAATGGATGGGTATAAGTTACCTGACAAAACAGAATTAATAAATATAATACAAGGAAGAAAAGTATTTAGTAAATTTGATTGTAAATTTGGATATTGGAAGATTAAAATGCATGAAGATAGTATAGAATGGAGAGCTTTCACATGTCCAGAAGGACATTTTGAATGGCAGGTCATACCGTTCGAATTAAAGACAGCTCCTCCAATTTTCTAAGGAAAAATGGATGGTAATTTTAGAGACTATAAAAAAATTGTATTAGTATATGTAGATGATATTTTAGTCTTTAGTAATAATATGAGAGAACATTTAGGACATTTTCAAAAAGTTTTTAAATTATTTGTAGATAATGGAATAATAATAAGTAGAAAGAAAATGTAATTATGTAAAAATTGCATTAATCTTTGAGGAGTAGTTATTGGAGATGGTAGAATAAAACTACAACCACACATAGCTAAAAACGTCTTAGAAATGCTAGGTAAATTAGAAAAGACTAAAGATTTACAAAAATTTTTAGGACTATTAAATTATGCTAGAGCTTTTATAAAAGACTTAGGAAACGTAGCAGGACCGTTATATTCTAAAACAAGATTAACAGGCCAAAAAACCTTTAATACTGAAGACATAAAATTAGTCCAACAACTCAAGTGCACGATTCAAGACATCCCAAACTTAGCATTACCATTTGAAATGAATTTTTTAATAGTTGAGACACACGTAAGCCTTCAAGGATGGGGAGAAATATTAAAAGCAAATTCTAACAAATATAGCGACATAAAGAATGAGAAAATATGTGCTTATTCAAGTTGAAAATATAAAGTAAAGAGTAAATTAAATAAGATAGATACGGTGACACAAGCAGTAATTTATGGTTTGAATAGTTTTAAACTTTATATATTAAATAAGCCTGAAATATTAGTAAGAATAGACTACGAGGCTCTAGTAAAATTCTATCAGAAAATAAAAGAGAAGAATAGTAGTAAAATGAGGTGGTTAAATTTCCTAGATGCCACTTCAATTTATAATATTGTTCTAGAACATATTAAAGGAAAAGATAATAACTTAGCAGATCTGCTAAGTAGAATAATAAAATAAGACAACTAACAAATTTTTGTTTCAGTATGAATACAAGCAAAGACAAAGGAAAGGCGGAAGCCTCATCCTTTCAAGACTACTTAAACAAATTACTAAGCAAAACTCGTTCCAAGACAATAACAATGTTGGAGAATCTTAAATAAGAAAGACTTATCTTCGGACCTCAGAATCTCGTCAGTTATGAGCCATCCTATTTGACTTTCAAATTGAAACCAAATGTAAGGGTGGACAAACGACAGATTTGATTTACAATTTATTTATCTCCTACAACAAGACACCAAAAGACACTAGATACTTTATTTCAGTCCTAAATGCTCTAAGTTATTATTTTACTGAGAAAAACAACACTAATATATTTAAATTTTATGTTGTTCTCAGGGGAAAGACACAAAGAGTATTTCAGATATGGACAGAGGTAATGGATTCTATAAAAGACTATACACTCCCACTCTATAAAGGCTTTGATGATTTAATAGAGGCATTAGATTGTACCTGTATAAATTTAGGGCTAAATTATTTTACTACCCCAGCTTTAAGACCAGAAACACAAAAAATTCCTCAATATAATATTAAATAAGACACAGCAAAATTATATTTTGTGATCATTGTTCCTCTATGACTGAAGCTTTTAAAAGACTAAATCACACCAATGAGGTTTTAAGACAAGATAATGAAAACCTTGTAAATGAAAAAGGACAAATGTTAGAACGTATAAGTATTTTACAGGACCGTATAAAAATTCTTCATTTTGAACTTTCACAACAAACACAGCCAATTTATGAAACTCAAAAAATTCTAAAGAATTCTCTATCTTCTTCAAAAATAGAAAAACCCATTTTATTGGGTAAACATACAGCTAGACCTGCCCAAATGGTAGTTGGTAAAGACTTATCAAATCCGTTAATGGGTGTGCATTCCCCAACGAATGTAGAAAGACCTACTATATCGGGTAATGATACAGCTAGTCCAGCTCAAACGGTAGCTAGTAAAGACTTATCAAATCCATTGACGGCTGACACCTTGCCAAAAAGTGTAGGGAGAATACTCCCAGCCAGTTTTAAGACCACAGGTACTCAGACCACAGATGAAAGAAGTCCTTCCCAGACTAAGAAAGGTTTCTTCTTGAGAAAAAAGTAAAATGAAAAAATAAATATTGAAAAAATGGTAGTAGACTCTATAAAAAAATTGTTAGCAGAAAAACTGCCTAAAGAAATAGCTATGAATCCAGAACCGCCAGAGCCAAGACCCAGAATTTCCTTTATTCCAAGAGAAGAGAAAAGATCACCCAGAATAGGAACAAGACTGGGACTATCAGACTGATACAGTGACGAGTATGAACTAGACTACAACTAAGCCATGGATCAATTTGCACAAGACCCAAATGCCGATGAAGATTCAGGAACGGAGTTTGATTCAGAAGAATTACACAATCTGGATACATAAGCAATGACTATATCCACAAAATACAAAATTACAGACGTATGCAATAATGTAGCAGATAAATAAATAGACGGATAAAGTAAAGACTTAGCCATATGATCGTGGGCCCCGCCCAAGTTGCCAAAAGTATTGCTAAAGTTTTATCAAGCATATTTAAGTAAGGATTTAAAATCCATGAAGTATATTGAAGAATAGATTTGAAGTCCACAAATGCCTATAATACCCCCTTTAGGAAGACTTAAAGATAAGTAGCTAGAGAGAAAAAATCAAGAGTGAGAAAGTTCTTAATTTTTCATAAAGTTCTTAGTTTCCAAAGTTTGTAAGTTCTTTCAAATTTTTTTTTTAAAAAAAGAGTGTGTAAAAAGTCTATATTAGTTTCTTAGCTCTTCATTTCCGGTAGCTGTCAAGTTTTCATGGGACAACCAAAAGGGAAACCTCACTTCTTCCTTAAGACATGTAAGTAGTCGTTACATAGATCTTTGTATTTTTCTCCCAAGTTTGTAAATTATGTTTGAATTAATCAAGTTCATATTTTATTTCAGTTGTGTTTTTTAATATTATAAGATCTTGATCGCCGGAGGTTCACCGCAAGTTTTCTGGTCTTGTAAAATTAGTAAATTACTTATAAATATACCCCTAGTATATGGTTATTCTCTCAGTATTTTAGAAATAATGATGGATTAATCTGTAAATTTCTAGGGATTTGAAAAGTCCGCAGAAGATTAAAAAAGGACTATTGTTATTATCCCAAGGCGTGATTAAAGAAGATATTGCTAAAATACCTAAAACTAAAGACAAAGAGATGAGCAGGGTATAAATTAAAAAAAAATGCAAAAAATAATTTATTAATATACTTTGATCTTTATAACTTCGCTACTACACTAGACTAAGGACAACGAAGGAGGGAGTACTGAGTAGGATTTTACACCATATAAAAAACACATCCACATTAACTCTGCTTTATTTTCACATATCCACTTACCTACTTTAGTTACTTGTTTATTTACTTTGCTTATAACATAACTAATACCTG
>NC_061121.1:209136338-209200524 GCF_002878395.1 Capsicum annuum
TGTTTCTATTTTCGGTGATCTTGTCTCTTATCTTGGAATTAAGGAAACTCTGTGTCTTGGCTCTGGCGGTTCTATAGTCATTGCTATTTCTTTGGGAAGTTGTTCTACTAACTATTTTTTTATAGAGCCTACTACTATTTTTTCTATATTTCTTTTTTCATTTTTCTTTTTACTCAAGAAGAAACCTTTCTTAGTCTGAGAAGGACTTCTTTCGTCTGTGGTTTGAGTACATGTGGTCTTAAAACTGCCTGAGAGTATTCTTCCTACACTTTTTGGCAAAGTGTCAGTCGTCAACGGATTTGATAAGTCTTTACCAGCTACCGTTTGAGCTGGACTAGCTATATCATTACCTGATATAGTAGGTCTTTCTACATTCATTGGGAAATGCATACTCATTAACGGATTTGATTAGTCTTTATCAGCTATCGTTTAAGCTGGACTAGTTGTATCTTTACCCGATATAGTGGGTTTTTTCATTTTTGAAGAAGATGGAGAATTCTTTAGAATTTTTTGAGTCTCATAAATTGGCTGAGTCTGTTGTGAAATTTCAAAATGAAGAATTTTTATACGGTCTTGCAAAATACTTATATGTTCTAACATTTGTCCTTTTTCATTTACAAGGTTTTTATTATCTTGTCTTAAAATCTCATTGGCGTGATTTAGTCTTTTAAAAGCTTCATTCATAGAGGAACAATGATCACAAAGTATAATTTTTTCTGTGTCTTTTCTAATATTATATTGAGGAATTTTTTGTGTTTCTGGTCTTAAAGTTGGGGTAATAAAATAATTTAGCCCTAAATTTATACGATCATCATCTAAATCCTCTATTAAATCATCAAAGCCTTTATAGAGAGGGGTTTTATAGTCTTTTACAGAATCCATTACCTCTGTCCATGTCTGAAATGCTCCCTGTGTCTTTTCCCTGAGAACAACATAAAATTTAAATTTATTAGTGTTGGTTTTCTTAGTAAAATAATAACTTAGAGCATTTAGAATTGAAATAAAGTATCTAGTGTCTCTAGCTGTCTTGTTGTATGAGATCCATAGATTGTTTATCAAGCATATCTGTCATTTATCCACCCTTACATATGGTCTTAGTTGGAAAATCAGATTGGATGGCTCATAACTGACGAGATTGTGAGGTCCAAAGATAAGTTTTTCTAATTTTGGATTCTCCAACATTGTTAGTGGCTGTAACGAGTGTTGCTTAGTAATTTGATTAAGTAGTCTTGAGAGGATGAGGCTTCCGTCTTTTCTTTGTCTTTGCCTTTATTCATACTGAAACAAAAATTATTAGTTGTCTTCTTTTATTAGTCTACTTAGCTGATCTGCTAGGTTATTATCTTTTCCTTTAATATGTTCTAGAATAATATTATAAATTGAAGTGGCATCTAGGAAATTTAACCACCTCCTTTTACTACTATTATTCTCTTTTATTTTCTAATGTAATTTTAATATACCCTCACAGTCTATTCTTGCTAATATTTCTGGTTTACTTAATATATAAAGTTTAAAATTATTCAAACCATAAATTACTGCTAGTGTTTCCATATCTATGCTATTTAATTTACCCTTTTCTTTATATTTTCCACTTGAATAAAAACATATTTTCTCATCCTTTTTGTCACTATATTTGTTAGGCTTTGATTTTAATATTGCTCCCCATCCTTGAAGGTTTTCGTCTGTCTCAACTATTAAATAATCCGATTCTAATGGTAATGTTAAGTCTGGGATGTCTTGTATTATACGCTTGAGTTGTTAGACTAATTTTATGTCTTCAGTATTAAAGGTTTTTTGGCCAGTTGATCCTGTTTTAGAATATAACGGTCCTGCTAGTTTTCCTAGGACTATTATAAAAGCTCTAGCTTAATTTAATAGTCCTAAAAATTTTTGTAAATCTTTATTCTTGCCTAATTTGTCGTCATTTCTAAGTCATTTGTAGCTATGTGGTTGTAGTTTTATTCTACCATCTCCAATAACTACTCCTCAAAGATTAATGCAATTTTTACATAATTTCATTTTCTTTCTACTTATTATTATTCCACTATCTACAACTAATTTAAAAACTTGTTGAAAATGTCCTACTGGAGTTATATTCTCTTACATGTTTATTCTTATCTAGGTATGGCTTCCTTGCAGTTTATCTTCTCAAATAATATTTCTTCTGGGGGCAATAGTCTTTTATATATGCCTTCCTATATTATTTCTTTTTATAATCTTGATCATAATATTGTGTAGTATATATGGTTTTACAAAAATCTGTATCACTTCTTTTTATTATTTTTGTATCTGTATATTTGTACATTTTTCTTGTAATACATCCATTACATGTTGTATTCTTTGTCCTATTGATGATGGGTTGTTTGGGTTTTGTATTAATCCTTCTCTCTTGGTCCATTTTTCTTCTATCTCTCTTCCTAGAGCCCCTGGTAATTTATTAAATAATCTTGCTCCTAGAGTCTGATCAAACTAGTTTCCACTAATTGTGCAATACTAAAAGTAATCATTTAGAAATTCTTTAATTGTTGACCAATTATTGATACTTAGTTGTTCTAAATTTATTAGGGCTTTTTGCTGCAATACCACTAATCCACTATTGGGATCTTCTCTTGTTAGTAGAGTATGTACTTTGTTTATAAAATTGTATGGATTTGAGCCTAGTTCTACTAATTCTTGGAAATCTTGTGGGAATATTGTCTTATAAGCTTCCCAAAGTGCTTTAGTACTTTCTCCTAGAAATGTTTCTAAATATCTAAACATAATTTCTGCATCTGGTTCTTGATTACCCTATATATGTTGTATGTAGTCTGCTACAACTACATTTTTCCATATGTCTATTACATTATACTATGCCTGAGGGTCATGAGCTAGTAAATTTAAAATGTTTCCTTTATTACCACCTTCTTATAATCTAATGGGTTCTTTTATTGGCATTCTTCTCCCTCTAGGTTTTATGTCTTGTTCTACTTGAATGACTGGGTTTGTTCTGAATACTCTATATCTTGGCAAATTTCTTGTTGTTACTGGTACTCTTTGCATACCAGTTGTTCTCTGGAAAGGGCTTTCAGTGCTTGCTGCACTTTTCATAAATTCTTTTATACTTTCTTCTATACTATAAATCGATTTTGAGTCTTCTCCTTTTAGTTCCTTTTTATGTGTTCAACCATAATTATCTGTTCTTAATTTACATTTTATAAAATGTTCTTTCATTTCTTCAAGTTTTAAGTTTCCTAATTTACAACCTATACATTTAAATACGCTATTGCTATTTATTTCCTATAGGGCTTCTGCTTTCATTATGGTCTTATTTACTTCAAAACCATCTTCTTCCATTATTTCTATATTCATAAAATTAGTGTTCTAACATTCTTTAATTTCTTCCTCAGTTTCTCTTTCATTTGTATATGTATAATCTATAAATCTTACTAAAGTGTCTCCTTTCTTATTTATATACATTAAATGATTTGTTGGTTTTAATATTTCTTTCTTACTGAAATTTTCTAAGTTCCATTCTAATCCTGCATATTCTTCTGGATTTATCTTTAAAGTCTTTATTAAATTAATTTTTTTATTTCCCATTATACTTACTACATCATCTATCTTTAGATTAAATTTTATACTACTATTAGTGGCAAGTTTTCCTATAAATCCTACACATATTAATAAATTATTTTCATTATTCATTTCTTCGTATCCTTTAGTCAGAATACCTATCTTTATATATTTTTCAAATTCTAAAGAATTTATCATATAATCTGGACTACAATAAAAAAAGTCTTCCATTTATCGACATATCTATTTCTGTTATTCCTATTATGGATCTTTTCAAGTCTGACCATCTATTATCATAGATTGTAACTAAAACTTTAGTGCCTAGATTTTTTCTAGTTGGGCCTTTTAATCCTACTACTATGAGTCCCATATGCATAAGGCTCATGTTTGATTTTTCAATCTGTCTTAAAGATTCTGGACTTATTAAATTTACACTAGCACTATTATTTCTAATTACGCATAATTGCTCTTCCCTATAATGTTTATATAATTGTTCTATTGAAAACATTCCTTCATTTTATAAAGTCTTAGCGCTTAATAGAAATTTATTTTTTTTGAAAAAACTGTATGTCTTTGTCCACGTCTACTATTCTTCTAGTTGTTGTCTAGAAATCATTTTTGGTCTATTTATAATTCTAGATAACATGTTAGTTGTTAGTCTTTGTCGGGTGAAGCTTGGTCTTGGTCTGTGTTGTCTATTAGTGGATGTTAAAAAAGGTCCATGCTTTTGGTTTGATTTTAATAGCTTCTTCTTTTTCTTTATGGGGAGTTATTTTTATCTTTTTTAATTCTTCTATTAATTCTTCTATATTTTTATCTTGACTGTCTTTTTTTTTTATTTTTTTATTAAGTTCTAATAGTAATAAAATTATAATATTATTTTGTTTTATGATTAAAGAGTCTACTTTTCCGTGGGTTGATGATCTGATAATCCTTTGGGATTTGGTTGAATTTGTGTATCCTTTTGTAATATTGCTAGATAAAGTTTATCTTATAGTATATCATTCATGAGAGTACTATATGTCTTATTTTGTTAATTTCTTTTCGTAACTCATGTAATACTAGTTTTATCTCAGGATTTTCTAGGTTACACTTGTCTTTATTAATTAAAACTTTGAATTTTTTGTCTAATTCTGCTTGTTAGTTCTTTAGGAAATCAAAATTTAATTCTATTTTACTTAACAGATTCTTTTGTTTATTTGCAGGTCTTCTAATATCTCTAGAGTTTTTAATATTTTTGTATTTTCTTTTTGAACTTTTTCTCCTAGGTTTATTATAATGTTTGTAATAATATTTAGTTGTGGACTATCTCCATGTAATATATGTTCTCCATTGTTAAAATTACACTTAATAAGAGAACTGTCTTTTAAACATCTGTATTTCTTTTCAGCTTGGATTGTTAGATCTAAATATTCTAGTTTCTTTAAATTAACAATTTTTACACTATTATTTTTATCCTAAAGGTATTTTTCTAATACAGTGGTTTCTAATGGTCTTTATTCTATAATTTCTGTAGTCTATACAGTATCTAATACTTTCTAATTTACACTTAAACAAATTTATACGGTCTACACAGTTTACTAATGTCATAAGGTGTGAGATTATAATGGCTTCTGATAAGAATAAACATGTAAGAAAATATAACACCAGTAGAACCTACAAAAATAAATTAGAATGTTTTACATATGGTAGCATAGAGCATTTAGCAAATACTTGTCCAAAAATAATCAATAATAGATCTAGGAATGCACAATTAATAGAAGATGTAAATGAAAATTTAATAAATGTAGACGAATATATGTCAGATAATGAAAGTATATACTCTATTAGAAGTATGGAAGTCTTTGAATAAGAAATAAATAAATCTGATTCTTCAGATTCTAGAGAAGAGAAATTTATAAATGAAATAGGATTAGAAAAGACAAACTCAAACTATTATGATTTAGTAAATTTGATAGAAGAATATGAACATGAATTTGAGGAAGAAAAAGGATTAGACAGTAATCAGTGTTGTTTTTGTAAGTGGTTTCCAAGTAAAAATAAAAGGACAAAATGTTGGAATTGTTACAAGGAAGGATGCATAAAAAGTATAGAGAAGGCATCAAAAATCCTAGAAACTCCAAAATCAACCCGTAATTCAAATAAATTTTACAACAAAGAACCAATAACTAGAACAACAGAAGACAAAATATTAGAATTAGAAGAAAGACTAAGAAAATTAGAGATAAGAGTGTTCATCAAAGAGATAATTAGAGAAGAAGATTTAGTAGAGGTAGTATTATTAAGTATATTTGTTAAAAATAATAAAGATAAACAGAATAAATCAATGAATTTACCATTTGAAAGAATGGTATGTAATGAAGAAAAGAAGACAAGTACAATCAAAGTTTTAGCAAAAATAAAAATTCAAGACTATGAGTTCTAGAAATTAGCTATAGTTGATTCAGGTTGTACAAAAAGTATTTAAAATAGTAGATTTTACCATCAAAATTAATTAAAAATTAGCCAAAACCTCAACTATCCATGCAAATGGACGGAAGCTATGCTACCATACAAACTATATGCCAAAAGCAAAGGTAAGTTTTATTAATACTTGTGAAAAATTCTACAAATCATCATATACACTCGGTGAAATACTAGTTAGAGATTTAAACATAAAAGAAGACCTTGTCTTAGGATTAGATTTTATGATAAAAAATAATGGCAGATGTCTTGCTACAAAAAATTGGGTAATATTCGCCAGTAATATCACTCACTCACCAGTGCAGAAACAACCCCTGCAAACTAAATATCATTTTCTTAAAGATAAGACAGAAGAAAGAATCGAAAGCTCAAATGATCAAATAAAATCGGAAAAACCCAATCGAAAAAAGCCTTAGAATGTGATAAAGGAGAAAATTGTACATGTAATGATAATAAAAAGGCAACAATGTATGAAGAATTAAAAGATTTACAAATAGTAGAAGAAATAAAAATAGACTATACTTTAATAGAAATGGATACAGAATTATACAATTTTAAGAAGGGTATACAACACATAGGATTAATAAAAGATCAAAAAGACTTATAAAAAAAATACAAATCCTAGATAAGCTAGAGATAATCGGAGAAAACCCCTGCAATATTGGGACTCCAATCAAATTACTTGCAAATTAGAAATAATTAATTCAGAATTTACTATAAAAACAGCATCAATAGAGGCTACAAATGAAGACCTTATAGACATTAAAATACAAATAAAAGAGCTATTAGAATTAGGAGTAATTAGAAGATCCATATCATGACATAGATCAACAGCTTTCATAGTAAGATACCATAGTGAAATAGTTAGAGGAAAAGCTAGAATGGTAATAAATTACAAAAGACTAAATGATAATACTATAATGGATGGGTTTAAGTTACCAAATAAAACAAAATTAATAAATAGAATACAAGGGAGAAAAGTCTTTAGTAAATTTGATTGTAAATCTGGATATTGACAGATTAAAATGCATGAAAATAGTATAGAATGGACAGCTTTCACATGTCCAGAAGGACATTTTGAATGGTTGGACATGTCGTTCGGATTAAAAACAGCTCCTCCAATTTTTCAAAGAAAAATGGATAGTATTTTTATAGACTATAAAATTTTGTATTGGTTTTGTAGATGATATTCTAGTTTTTAGTAATAATATGAGAGAGCATTTAAGATATTTACAATAAGTTTTTAAATTATTTGTAGACAATGAAATAATATTAAGTAGATAGATAATGGAATTATGTAAAAACTGTATAATTTTTTTAGTAGTAGTTATTGGAGATGGTAGAATAAAACTACAACCACACATAGCTAAAAAGGTTTTAGAAATGCCAGATAGATTAGATAAGACTAAATATTTACAAAAAACATTTGGACTATTAAATTATGCTAGAGTTTGTATTATAGACTAAGGAAAAGTAGCAGGACCGTTATATTCTAAAACAGGATCAACAAGCCAAAAAATCTTTAATACTGAAGACATAAAATTAGTCCAACAACTCAAGCGCATGATAACAGACATCCCAGGCTTAACATTACCATTAGAAATAAATTATTTAATAGTTGAGACAGATGGAAGCCTTCAAGGATAGGGAGCAATATTAAAAGCAAAACCTAACAAATATAGTGACAAAAAGGATGAGAAAATATGTGCTTATTCAAGTGGAAAATATAAAGAAAAGGCTAAATTAAAAAGCATAGATACGGAGACACTAGCAGTAATTTACGGTTTGAATAGTTTTAAACTTTATATATTAAATAAGCCAGAAATATTAGTAAGAAAGAACTGCGAGGCTATAGTATAATTCTATCAGAAAATAAAAGAGAAGAATAGTAATCAGATAATGAAAATATATCTCTATTAAAAGTATGGAAGTCTTTAAAGAAGAAATAAATAAATCTGATACTTCAGATTCTGGAGAAGAGGAATTTATAAATAAAATAGGATTAGAAAAAACAAACTCAGACTATTATGATTTAATAAATTTGATAGAAGAATATGAACATGAATTTGAGGAAGGAAAATGTTTAGATAGTAATCAGTGTTGTTTTTGTAAGTGGTTTCCAAGTAAAAATAAAAGGGCAAAATGTTGGAATTGTTACAAGGAAGGATGCATAAAGTGTATAGAGAAGGCATAAAAAATCCTAGAAACTCCAAAATCAACCCGTAATTCAAATAAATTTTACAAAAAAGAACCAATAACTAGAACAACAGAAGACAAAATATTACAATTAGAGAAAGACTAAGAAAATTAGAGATAAGAGTATTCATCAAAGAGATAATTAGAGAAGAAGATTTAGTAGACGTAGTATTATTAAGTACATTTGTTAAAAATAATAAAGATAAACAGAATAAATCAATGAATTTACCATTTGAAAGAATGGTATGTAATGAAGAAAAGAAGACAAGTACAGTCAAAGTTTTAGCAAAAATAAAAATTCAAGACTAAGAGTTCCAGAAATTAGCTATAGTTGATTCAGGGTGTACAAAAAGTATTTAAAATAGTAGATTTTACCAACAAAATTTATTTAAAAATTTCCAAAACCTCAACTATCCATGCAAATAGACGGAAGCAAAGGTAAGTTTTATTAATACTAGTGAAAAATTCTACCAACCATCATATACACTCAGTGAAATACTAGTTAGAGATTTAAACATAAAAGCAGACTTGGTCTTAGAATTAAATTTTATAATACAAAATAATGGTGGATGTCTTGTTACAAAAAATTGAGTAATATTCGCCAGTAATATCATTCACTCTGCAGTGCATACAAAATCCCTGCTAACTAAATATCATTTCCTTAAAGATAAGATAGAAGAAAGAATCGAAAGCTCAAATGATCAAATAAAACCGGAAAAAACCCAGCCAGAAAAAACCCTAGAATGTCATAAAGGATAAAATTATACATGTAATGATAATAATAAAAACCAACAATGTATGAAAAATTACAAGATTTACTAGTAGTAGAAGAAATAGAAAAACACTATGCTTTAATAGAAATGGATATAGAATTATACAATTTTAAGAAGGGTATACAACAGATAGGAGTAATAAAAGATCAAAAAGACTAAGAAAAAATAATACAAATCCTTGATAAGCTAGAGATAATCGGAGAAAACCCCCTACAACTTTGGGACTCCAATCAAATTACCTACAAATTAGAAATAATTAATCCAGAACAAACTATAAAAACAACATCTATAGAGGCTACAAATGAATTCCTTAAAGACCTTGAAATACACATAAAAGAGCTAATAGAATTAGGAATAATTAGAAATCCACATTAAGAAATAGATCAATAGCTTTCATAGTAAGAAACCATAGTGAAATAGTAAGAGGAAAAGTTAGAATGGTAATAAATTACAAAAGACTAAATGGTAATAATGTAATGGATGGGTATAAGTTATCTGACAAAATAGAATTAATAAATAGAATATAATGAAGAAAAGTATTTAGTAAATTTGATTGTAAATTTGGATATTGGCAGATTAAAATGCATGAAGTTAGTATAGAATGGATAGCTTTTACATGTCCAGAAGGACATTTTGAATGGCACAGGTTGTAATACCCCGAAAAATCCAAACCAATATTAAAGACATGTACCAAGCTCATGCATAGTACATCATGGTTATTTATAGTTTCATGAGTAGTTTAGATGTATATTAAGGCTTCAAATAATTCCCAGCTATCAGACGAATCAAAATATTCCTTACCGATTGAATTCTTGAGAAGGATATTGGTATAGTCAACTTCAAATGAGCATATCTCTCATTATACTTGGAATTTTTGAGATCATGAACTATAAATATATATATATAATTTAATTATATTTCCAACGATACCAATTTTTCCTAAATCCAATATCGGAGCAAAGAGTTATTCCTATTTTACTCCAGCATGTCAGGCTGGAAACAGTGTGACGACATTCGTGGTAGCTTACCACATTTGTAACGCCCTATCACGAAGATCGTCAGCCTTAGGTAGAAACCAACTCCTAAGTGACGACATTCGTGGTAGCTTACCATATTTGTAACACTCTATCACGAAGGTCGTCAGCCTTTGGCAGAAACCAGCTCCTAAGTGACGACATTAGATCTCTTTCAAGATTCAATCACTAAGGTATGTGTAGTGTTTATCTATGTATCCAATCCATTAATAGAGCTCTAGAACCATGTTTTAAATATTATTTTGTGAAATTTTTGTGGTGATATAAGCATGTATATGTTGATGATTATTGTTTAAGTTTCTAGATGATATCTAGAGGTGTTTTCATGGAATATATATGCTTGTTAGTTGAAAACTATGAACCTTAGATGGTGTAAAATGGTACAAGTTATGAAACACACCTATGCCTTAAAGAATGCATGCGAGGTATTCGATAAAATGCTTAGGATGCTAGAAATTCATGTTTATATGGTTCCATGATGTCTAAATGACAAGTCCATGTTAGCTATACACTTTAATATGAATTCCATGCTATTCATGTGTTGCTATTGTTATGGTATGAAGCATGTATGATAATTGAGATATACAATATGCACATGAAATATAGCTATGCACTCCCTACCATGCTTAATATATTGAGGAACTACATGATGTATAATATCCTTTATTTATGATAATGTGAATTGTGGACTCCAATCTTATGATCAAGTCAGTCATGTTGTGTCATTTTTATTCCATCGAGTCCTGGAGGTATTCATACCCGAAAACTATAGCTGTGTGCCTAGATCCATGTTATGTTTCATGTTATACAAAATCAAGCCATGATTCAGTATAATTCAGTCAGTCATGTGACTCAGGAAACCTCATGGTCTCAGTCAGTTATTAGATATCAGTAGTATTTTGTCAGTCAACAGAATTTTGTAAGTTCCACTTACGTACAGTCAGTTAAATCATGTTTATTCTCTTCAGATGTGAGTAGGATTTAGCACCGAGTGAACTCAAGGATGGGAACTCACCTGTATATGAGGGTGTGATTCTTAGCAGTTATCCTTGCGTTCCAGAACTATGTAGCCAGCATATGTTAAGACATCGTAGCCTGTTATATGAGGGTAGATGAGGTGGCTTAACTTGCTATATGACGGTTCCCACCGCTCTCACTAGAGTTACCTGTTATATGAGGGTTGCTCACATGTGGTCCTTATCAGTGGTGCGGTATTGACACCCTTCCAGTTAGGGCAGAGAATGGAACCATCTTAGCCATAATGGCACATATAGGGCATGTTGGTTAAGCAAGTACCTCCCACAGTTTCAGACTCAGTCTCAGTAAAAGAACTTAGATAGTTCTTCAGATATCAGTATACCAAGACTGTCAAATACAATCACATTTAGTTATAGTGCGGGACTCAGATAGTTCCATTAGACTTAAAACTGTCAGATACAGTTGCCCATGTTATCAGAACTATAGTTTCAACCATGTCAGTTATCAGTAAACTATGTATTAGCGTATAGATCTAGCTATCATGTACTCACGATCTTAGTTACTATGTATGTATGTTTAAACTCTTACGTTTATATCAGTCAGTCAGTTAGCATTGTTCATGTATGTAAACCCTGTTGCATTAGCCTACCTCACTCGTATACTCAATACTCTAGTTGTACTGATGCATTTGCGCTATGGTGCTTTCTTTCATGTTACACCATCAGTTTAGAGACATGAGCTCCAGACCAGTAGTAGCATCTAGTCGCAGAGTTGCAGTGAGTCCTCATCCATTCGAGGGTAATATTATCTTATTTCATTTATTATTTCAGCTCAGTTTTGCTAGACGGAGTTAGTTGGAGACATGTTCCTTCAACTCCTTATTCAGACAGTACTTAGAGGCTTTCAGATTCAGTATTCAGACTTATTTTTAGATTTGATTCAATTTTTAGCTATTTTGGGTATCTTTCACCCATATGGATATTATGTTTTTAATGGATTCTTTATTCAGTTGAACCTTATGGCCTACATGTTTATGTTTTCTGCATTATTATGATATCTATGTAGTGTACAGGTACAGATATCAGTTATGGGTTAGATTGTGGTCCCTTGGGGTCATGAGCATCGTATAGCATTTTGGTTCAGAAAATTGGGGCGTTACACAGGTCATACCGTTCGGATTAAAGACGGCTCCTCTAATTTTTCAAAGAAAAATGGATGGTATTTTAGAGACTATAAAAATTTTGTATTAGTATATGTAAACGATATTTTAGTCTTTAGTAATAATATGAGAGAACATTTAGGACATTTTCAACAAGTTTTTAAATTATTTGTACATAATGGAATAATAATAATTAGAAAGAAAATGGAATTATGTAAAAATAGCATTAATCTTTGAGCAATAGTTATTGGAGATGGTAGAATAAAACAACAACCACACATAGTTAAAAATGTCTTTGAAATGCCAGATAAATTAGACAAGACTAAAGATTTACAAAAATATTTAGGATTATTAAATTATGCTAGAGCTTTTATAAAAGACTTAGGAAAAGTAGCAGGACCGTTATATTCTAAAACAAGATCAACAGGCCAAAAAATCTTTAATACTGAAGACAGAAAATTAGTCCAAAAACTCAAGCACATGATACAAAACATCCCATACTTAACATTACCATTAGAAATAGATTATTTAATAGTTGAGACAGACGAAAGCCTTCAAGGATGGGGAGAAATATTAAATGCAAATCCTAACAAATATAGTGACAAAAAGGATGAGAAAATATGTGCTTATTCAAGTGAAAAATATAAAGAAAAGAGTAAACTAAAGAGCATAGATGCGGAGACACTAGCAGTAATTTACGGTTTGAATAGTTTTAAACTTTATATATTAAATAAGCCTGAAATATTAGTAAGAACAGAATGCGAGGCTATAGTAAAATTCTATCAGAAAATAAAAGAAAAGAATAGTAGTAAAAGGAGGTGGTTAAATTTTCTAGATGCTACTTCAATTTATAATATTATTCTAGAACATATTAAAGAAAAAGATAATAACCTAGCAGATCAGCTAAGTAGACTAATAAAATAAGAAACTAACAATTTTTGTTTCAGAATGAATACAGGCAAAGACAAAGGAAAGGCGAAAGCCATATCCTCTCAAGACTACTTAAACAAATTACTAAGCAACACTCATTACAGTCCACTAACAATGTTAGAGAATCCAAAATTAGAAAAACTTATCTTTGGACCTCACAATCTCGTCAGCTATGAGCCATCGAATCTGACTTTCAAACTATGACCAGATATAAGGGTGGACAATCGATAGATATGCTTGATCGACAATCTATGAGTCTCCTATAACAAGACACCTAGAGACACTAGATACTTTATTTCAGTTCTAAATGCTCTAAGTTGTTATTTTACTAAGAAAAATAACACTAGTAGATTTAAATTTTTTATTATTCTCAGGGGAAAGACACAGGGAGTATTTCAGACATGGACAAAGGTAATGGATTCTGTAAAATACCATACAACCCCTCTTTACAAAGGCTTTGATGATTTAACAGAAGTTTTAGTTTATGCCCATATAAATTTAGGGCTAAATTATTTTACTACCCCAACTTTAAGACCAGAAACGCAAAAAATTCCTCAATATAATATTAAAAAAGACACAGACAATTATATTTTTTGATCATTGTTCCTCTATGACTGAAGCTTTTAAAAGACTAAATCACGCCAATGATGTTTTAAGACAAGATAATGAAAACCTTATGAATGAAAAAAGACAAATGTTAGAACATATAAGTATTTTACAAGACCGTACAAAAATTCATCATTTTAAACTTTCACAACAGACTCAGCCCATTTATGAGACTCAAAATATTCTAAAGAATTTTCCATCTTCTTCAAAAATGGAAAAACCCACTGTACCGGGTAAAGATACAGCTAGTCCAGCTTAAACGGTAGCTGGTAAAGACTTATCAAATTCGTTAATGGGTGTGCATTAACCAACAAATGTAGAAAGATCAATAGTATCGAGTAATGATACAACTAGTCTAGCTCAAACTGTAGCTGGTAAAGTTTTATCAAATCCATTGACGGCTGACACTTTGCCAAAAAGTATAGGGAGAATACTCCTAGCCAGTTTCAAGACCACAGGTACTCAAACCACAGAAGAAAGTAGTCCTTCTCAGACTAAGAAAGGTTTCCTCTTGAGAAATAAGAAAATGAAAAAAAAATTTAGAAAAAATGGGAGTAGACTCTATAAAAAAGATGTTAGCAGAACAATGGTCCAAAGAAATAGCAATGAATCTAGAAAAGCCAGAGCCAAGGCCCAAAATTTCCTTAATTCCAAGAGAAAGGACAAGATCATCCAGAACAGGAACAAGACTGGGAATATTAGATGGAGACAGTGACAAGTATGAACGAGACTATAATTCAGCCATGGATCAATTTGCATAAGACCCAAATGCCGACGAAGATTCAGGAATGGAGTTTGATTCAGAAGCATTACACAATCTGGATACGTAAGCAAAGATGATTTATGGTTATACACGTAAAAAAGAACTAAAAGGTAAATACTCAGAATCGATTTATAGTATTGATGAAAGTATAAAATAATTTATGAAAAGTGCAGCATGCACTGTAAGCCCTTTCTAGAGAACAACCGGTATGCAAAGAGTACAAGTAATTAAACATGAAATTTACCAAGATATAGAGTATTTAAAACAAACCTAGACATTCAAGTAAAACAAGACATAAAACCTAGAGGGAGAAAAATGTCAATAGAAGAACTCATTAGATTATAAGAAGGTGGTAATAAAGGAAAAATTTTAAATTTACCAGCTCATGAACCTCAGGCATGGAATAATGTAATAGACATATGAAAAAATGTAGTTGTAGCAGACTACATACAACATATACAGGGTAATCAAGAACCAGGTGCAGAAATTAAATGTAGTTGTAGCAGACTACATACAACATATACAGGGTAATCAAGAACCAGGTGCAGAAATTATGTATAGATATTTAAAAACATTTCTAGGAGAAAGTACTAAAGCACTTTGGGAAGCTTATAAGACAATCTTCCCATAAGATTTTCAAGAATTAGTAGAACTAGGCTCAAATCCATACAATTTTGTAAGCAAAGTACATACTCTACTAACAGGAGAAGATCCCAATAATGGATTAGTGGTATTGCAGCAAAAAGCCCTAATAAATTTAGAACAACTAAGTATCAATAATTGGTCAAGGAAGAAAGAATTTCTAAATGATTACTTTTATTATTTCACAATTAGTGACAACTCATTTGATTAGACTCTAGGAGCTAGATTATTTAATAAATTATCAGGGGCTTTAGGAAGAGAGATAGAAGAAAAATGGTCCAAGAGAGAAGGAGTAATACAAAACCCAAACAACTCATGGTCAATAGGACAAAGAATACAACATATAATGGATGTATTACAAGAAACATGTACAAATATACAGATACAAAAACAATTAAAAAGAAGTGATATAGATTTTCGTAAATACATATATACTACACAACATTATGACCAAGATTATAAAAACAAGAAATATAGAAAGGCATATAAAAAAGACTATCGCCCCAAGAAGAAATATTATTTAAGAAGATCAACTGCAAGGAAGACATACAGAGATAAGAATAAACATGTAAGAAAATATAACACCAGTAAAACCTAAAAAAATAAATTAGAATGTTTTACCTGTGGTAGAATAGAGCACTTAGCAAATACTTATCCAGATAGAATCAATAATAGATCTCGGAATGCACAATTAACAGAAGATGTAAATGAAAATTTAATAAATGTAGACAAATATAATTCAGATAATTAAAGTATATACTCTATTTAAAGTATGGAAGTCTTTGAAAAAGAAATAAATAAATCTGATTCTTCAAATTCTGGAGAAGAGGAATTTATAAATGAAATAGGATTAGAAAAAGACAAACTAAGACTATTATAATTAAGTAAATTCGATAGAAGAATGCGAACATGAATTTGAGGTAAGAAAAGGATTAGACAGTAATTAGTGATGTTTTTGTAAGTGATTTCCAAGTAAAAACAAAAGCACAAAATGTAGGAAATGTTACAAGGAAGGATGCATAAAATGTATAGGAAGGTATCAGAAATCCTAGAAACTCCAAAATCAACCCGTAAATTAAATAAATTTTACAACAAAGAACCAATAACTAGAACAACAGAAGACAGAATATTAGAATTTGAAGAAAGACTATGAAAATTAGAGATAAGAGAGTACAGGAAAGAGATAATTAGAAAAAAAGATTTAGTAGAGGTAGAATTATTAAATACATTTGTTGAAAATAATAAAGTTAAACAGAAAAAATCAATGAATTTACCATTTGAAAGAATGGTATGTAATGAAGAAAAGAAGATAAGTACATTCAAAGTTTTAGCAAGAATAAAAATTCAAGAGTATGTATGAGTTCCAGACATTAGCTATTATTGATTCAGGATGTACAAAAAGCATTTTAAATAGTAGAATTTTACCATCAAAATTAATTAAAAAATTGCCCAAAACTTTAACTATCTATGCAAATGGACAGAACCTATACTACCTATACAGACTATATACCAATAGAAAAGGTAAGTTTTATTAATACTTGTGGAAAATACTTGTGAAACAGAATAGTCCAGTTTCAGTTTCCGAATAAACCCATCCTAGAGTGAAAGGGTAGTGTATCCATTTTTAGAGGTCAGCTTGTTTCCCACCTTCGGGCATGGAAATGATATCTAAAGGAATTGTCTTTCATCTTGTTCGAGTCAAGGACACTAGTTCTGAAACTCCCAATCTTGAATCAGTCCCAGTAGTGAATGAATATTCAGATGTCTTTCCCGAAGATCTTTTAGGAATTCCTCCCAAAAGAGAAATTGACTTCGGTATTGATCTTCTTCTAAATACTCAGCCTATCTCTATTTCACCATACAGAATGGCACCAGCAGAACTTAGAGAACTAAAAGAAAAATTAAAGGATCTCTTTGATAAGGGATTCATCAAGCCCAGCATTTCCCTGTGGTGCACTCCAGTGTTATTCATGCGTAAGAAAGACGGTTCTCTTAGGATGTGGGCAGACACCGCCAACTCAATAAAGTCACGGTCAAGAACAAGTATCCTCCTCCCAGAATCAATGACTTGTTTAACCAACTTCAGGGTGCGAGTTATTTCTCTAAGATAGACCTCAGATCTGGTTATCATTAGCTCAGAGTTAGGGAATATGACATTCTAAAAACAGTTTTCCGCACCCGGTATGGTCACTTCGAATTCTTAGTTATGTCATTTGGTTTTACCAATGCCCCATCCACTTTCATGGACTTGATGAATCGTGTGTTCAAGCAGTACTTGGACATGTTCGTCAAAGTCTTCATAGATGATATCCTGGTCTATTCCCACAGTGAGCACGATTATGCAGACCATCTCAGAACAGTACTTCAAACTCTCAGAGATCATCAGTTGTTTGCCAAATTCAGTAAGTGCAAATTTTGGCTAAGGTCAGTAGCATTCCTTGGTCACATCATTTTTTGTGATGGCATTATAGTAGATCCTCAAAAGACCAAAGCAATAAGAATCTGGGCTCGCCCTATCTCTCCATCAGATATTAATAGTTTCTTGGGTTTGGCTGGATATTATAGATGGTTTGTTGAGGGATTTTTTCTATTGCATCCCCTATGTGTGGATTGACTCAGAAGAAAGTTAAGTTTCAATGGTCAGATCTTTGCGAGAAGAGTTTTCAGGAGTTGAAGACTGGACTCACCTCAGCTCCAGTTTTAGCTCTTCCAGATAAACCAGATGGGTTCATAGTGTATTATAATGCATCCAGAGTAGGTTTGGGTTGTGTCCTCATGCACCATGGTAAGGTCATAGCCTACATCTCCATACATCTTAAACCCTATGAGAGGAATTATCGTACTCATGATCTTGAGTTAGCATCCATAGTATGTGCCTTGAATATTTGGAAGCATTATCTATACGGTGTTCATGTAGATATGTTCACAGATCATAAGCGTCTTCAGTATGTCTTTTCTCAGAAATATCTCAATCTTTATCAGAGAAGGTGTTTAGAGATCTTGAAAGATTATGACATGAGTGTCCTCAATCATCCGAGCAAGGCCAATATAGTAGCCGACGCTCTCAGTAGATTGTCTATGGGTAGTGGTTCTCATGTGGATGACAATAAGAAGAAGTTAACTCAGGAAGTCCATTAGTTTACCAGACTAGGCATTCTCTTAGTCGATACAGATGAGGGTGATATATGGGTTCAGAGTAGTTCAGAATCATCTCTAGTTTTCAAGGTAAAATAAAAACAAGATAGAGATCCCAGCCTTGTCAAGTTGAAAGAGTTAGTTCAGGATCAGAAAATAGAGGTCTTCTCCCAAGGAGGAGATAGTGTTTGTTTTCATGGCCGTCTCTATGGTCGAGGTGTAGATGACTTAAGGCAGCAAATTCTTACAGAAGCGCATGGTGCATGCTACTCTATTCATCCAGGGGCCATAAAGATGTACCGCGACTTATGGGAAATCTATTGTTAGAGTGGGATAACATTGTAGAGTTTATGGCTAAGTGCTCTACATGTTAGCAGGTTAAGATAGAGCATCAGAAGCCTAGTGGGTCCATGCAGTAATTCAGTATTCCTACTTGGAAGTGGGAAGTTGTGAACATGGACTTCGTGAAAGGTTTGCCTCAAACTTATCATCAGCATGATTCAGTCTGGGTGATTGTAGACAGAATGACCAAATCAGCTCATTTTATTCCAGTTCATACCTCTTATTCAGCTGAGGATTACGCCAAACTCTACATCAAGGAGTTGGTCAAATTGCACGGTGTTCCGCTATTTATTATCTCAGACAGAGGTACCCAGTTTGTCTCTCATTTTTGGAAAGCATTCCAAAAGGGTCTTGGTACCCAAGTTCATCTTAGTACAGCCTTTTATCCTTAGACAGATGGTCAAGAAGAAAGGACCATTCAAATGTTAGAAGATATGCTATGGGCGTGTGCAATGATTTTAAGGGAAGTTGGGATGACAACTTACCTTTGATTGAGTTTGTATACAACAAACAACTATCATTCCAGTATTTGGATGGCTTCATTTCAAAGCTCTCTATGGTAAGAGATGTAGATCTCTAATTGGTTGGTTCGAAGTTAGTGAGGCCTCAGTTATAGGGCCTAACTTGGTATTCGATGCCTTAGAAAATATCCAATTGATTAGAGAAAGACTCCGGGTTTCTCAGAGCCGACAGAAGTCTTATACAAATGTTAATAGAAAAGAATTTGAGTTCAATATTGGTGATTATATCTATCTAAAGATCTCTCCCATGAAGGAAGTGAAGAGGTTCGGCAAGAAAGGGAAACTCAGTCCCTGATATATTGGTCCCTTTAAGATTCTCAGTCGGTTTGGCAAGGTAGCCTATGAGCTTGAATTACCTTTAGATCTAGCCTTAGTTCATCCAGTCTTTGATGTCTCTTTACTTAAAAAGTGCATAGGTGATCCATCAGTTATAGTTCCTATTCAGAGCATTGATGTTCCAGTCGAAATCTTGAACTATCAAACTCGTATATTGAGGAACAAAGAAGTCCCTATAGTTAAAGTTCTTTGGCAAAATCAGTCCATCGAGGGATCTACTTGGCAAGCAAAAGTATATATGCATACCAAGTTTCCTCACCTCTTCTTTGCCAACTCAGATCAAACTCAAGGTAACAGTTCTCCTTAAGCTTACTCAGTTTCATGTTCAGTGTTCATCACAAACTTGGTATGCAGTTTCATGCTCATGTTCCCATTATAAACTTGTATCCAGTACCATTGAATATTCAGTCATGCATCAGCCCAGATATACAATTATGCATCAGACATGCATTCTTATTGTGAGAAACATAGTTCATTAGAACACTCAGTTATGCATTCATGAATAAGTTATACATGCATCAGATATGCATGTTCAGTATTATATGTTCAGCTTGTCAGTCATGTCAGTCATGTCAGTCATGAGATCATGTTCCAGTTATTCATATTCAGTATGTATGTTAGTTGTCTTTTCTTCCCTCTCAGTCAGTCTCATTCGAGGACGAATGTTCTCAAGGGGGAGATATTGTAATATCCCATACTTTTCCTAGCTAATTTCATCTTAAGAATGTCTAGCATTATCTTCTAAATTGAATGATGGTTATTTCATGAGGAATTTTCAAGATTTTCACTTTTTGTCATGTGAAAAATTCAATAAGCCTTCCACCAATATAAGATTCGCCCAAATCCTATAACCGGGTCAGAAGTTATCACTATTTCAAGTTCCCGTCGTAAAACAGTGCCATATTAGTCAGTGGCACACCACGCCACAAGTGAAATGGCATTTGGCAAATTTTAGTAGGGGTCCACAATTATGGCGCATTGCGCCTGGGCCCAAATCTAGAATTGTCCTTTTTCCAATGTCTCAACGTGATTTTCCCCGCGTTACACCAAATTTCTAGGTCACAAAAGAAGGGGCAACATGATGGCTCCATATCGCGCCATCCCTCAGTTTCTCAATTTTTAAATTCCAGTGATACGGCGTGATAGCACCGCATCGCGCCAGGGTTTTAATTCAGGAAATTTTTATTGAAATTACAAAATGCGTCCAGGGTTAAAAGGGTCAATTTCCCACCCCTATTTAAGCCCTTTAACACATGATTCAGCCACTTTTCATCCACAATATTCTAGTTTCTCTCAAAAACCTCTCAAGAACAACCTAGGGCTTTTCATAGAAGATTCAGAATCAAGAATTTTCTTCATCACTCCTCACGAAATCACGAACTAAGGTATGCATAGTGTTCATTCATGAACTTCTTTCATCCATGAAGCCCAAAAATATCTTTTCTAAGTTTAAGTTTATGGATTTCTTTATGAATTTCATCTTGGGTTTGTTTTGTTTATGTTGAGAATGATCAATTGAATTCAAATCTATGTTTTATGTGGAATTGATTTATATAAATGTATATTCATGTGAACCCATGAATAAACCCTAGATGATGAAATTACAGATGAATCATGATGATTAGTTATTGTATAATGTTGTCTACATGTACTATGCCTATCATGTGTTTGATTAAATTCCTAGATAAAGGAACAATGCCCAACTAGAATGATATCATGAAATCCCCATGTATGTGCAAGTTATTCCTATCACATGTTGTGATGGAATGCTTCTATAAATGTATTATGGATTATGATGTTAGTTATATGTTCAAGTAAGTTATGCTTGGTCAGTTTTTCTTCCATCGAGTCCTGGGGGTACTTGTACACAAAATATTAGCTGTGTGCCTAGAGTCATGTCATGTTTCCATGAAACTCTTAGTCAAGCTATGAATCCTTAGACTTCAGACAGTCTTATGACTCAGGAAATCTCCATGATGTCTTGAACTCAATCAGTTGTCAGATATCAGTAATATTTCGTCAGTCAATGGAATTTAGTAACCCAGTCTATGTTCAATTTAGTAAATTATGTTCAGTGTCTATTTAGATGGGAGTAGAAATAAGCACCGAGTGAACCCAAGGATGGAAACTCACCTGTTATATGAGGGTGTGATTCGTAGAAGCAATCCTTGCGTTCCAGAACTATGTAGCCAGCATAGGTTGAGACATCATAGCTTGCTATATGAGGATAGATGAGGTGGCTTAGCCTGCTATATGAGGGTTCCCACCATTCTCACTAGAGTTATCTATTATATTAGGGTTACTCATATGTTGACCTTACTAGTGATATGGTATTGACACCCTTCTAATCAGGACATAGATTGGACCCCAGTTCGGCTATAATGCATCATTTGGGGCATGTCGGTTAGATGACTACCTTCCACAATCTCAGTAATAGAACTCAGATAGTTTTTTAGATTTCAGGACTGTCAGATACAGTCAACTCAGTCACAGTATGGACCTCAGATAGTTCCATCAGATTCAGGACTGTCATATACAGTCACTCATGTTATCAGTTATGTTCAAATTTAGTAATCATTCTATCACAGCATTAGTGTCAGTTATTATGGCTCATGCATATATTCTCATGCTCATGATAGTTAATCAGTTATTATTATTATTTGTGCATATGAACCCCATGCATTCAGCCTACCTCACATGCACACCAGTACATTCAAAGTACTGACGCATTTGCGCTATGGTGTCTTATACCATAGGTTCAGAGAAACGAGCTCCAGATCAGCAGTAGATTCTAGTTTCAGCAGTCAGAGTTAGAAGTGACTCCTCATTATTCGAGGACATGATTATTCCCTATTATCACATTAATTAGTTTATTAGTTGGAGTTAGTTGAGGACATCTCCCATCAGCTCCTTACTCAGACAGTTCAGTCAGTTAGAGGCTTTCTAGACTATCATGTTTAGACAGTTATTTCAGTTACTCTGGGTATTTCATACCCCATCCAGATGTTATATTTGATTAGTTATGTAATAGTTTTGAACCTTATGGCCTTTCAGTTCATGTTTCCGCATTATAAAATATTTTATGCAGTTACAGGTGCAGATATCATTCACGGGATAACTTATGGTCCTTTGGGATCATGAGCACCGTGTAGCATTCTGGGTACCAGATTTGGGGCGTGACAGATTTGATAAATCCACAAAAAATTAAAAAAAGGACTGTTGTAATTCGTCTAGGGTATGATTAAAGAAGATATTGCTAAAATACAAAAACTGAAGAGAAAGAGATGAACAGGGTATAATTTAAAAAAAATGCAAAAAATAATTTATTTTGTTGGGAGAAAATATACTTTGATCTTTCTAACTTTGCTACTACGCTGGACTAAAGACAACGAAGGAGGGAGAACTGAGTAGAATTTTACACCATATAAAGAACACATCCGCATTAACTCTGCTTTATTTTCTCATTTTCACTTACCTGCTCTAATTACTTGTTTATTTACTTTGATTATAACATATACTAAAACCTGCTTATTAATTATTTGTTTTGTTTATATATTATATATACTCTTTATTATAATTATACATCTGTCTTATAATATTATTATCCATCCGTCTATACTATAATTATTATTGTCTCTTTAGTATTATTATACATCTATTATAATATTTGTTTTCTGTTCATTACATTATACTATCTATCTAACTATATCTATTTGTCTATATTATATCTATGTAATAAGAATATTATTGGTATCAGAGCCCTAAGATTCTAGGAGACTTTTCTACATATGGTATCAAGAACTGAGAAAAGAAAGCCCAGACCCTACGAATGTCTAATAATATTAGATTCAAAATATTATTGATCTACTAGTAATATAGTATAAAATTTAATTGAAAGATAGATGATGTAGTAAGTATAATGGGAAATAAAGGAATTAAATTAATGAAGCCTATAAAGATAAATCCAGAAGAATATGCAGAATTAGAATGGAATTTAGAAAATTTTAGTAAGAAAGAAATATTAAAATTCACAGATCATTTAATGTATATTAAAAAGAAAGGAGACACCTCAGTAAGATTTATAGATTATACATAAACAAATGAATGAGAAAATGAGGAAGAAATTGAAGAATGTGAGAACACTAATTTTAGGAATATAGAAAAAATGAAGAAGATGGTTTTGAAGTAAATAAGGCCATAATGAAAGCAGAAGCCCTATACGAAATAAATAGCAATAGCGTATTTAAATATACAGGGTGTAAATTAGGAAACTTAAAACTTCAATAAATTAAAAAAAAATTTATAAAATGTGAATTAAGAACATATAATTATGGTTATACACGTAAAAAGGAACTAAAAGGTTAAGATTCAGAATCGATTTATAGTATAGACAAATGTATAAAAAAATTTATAGAAAGTGCAGCAAGCACTGCAAGCCCTTTCTAGAGAACAACCGGTTTGCAAAGAGTACCAGTAACAATGAGAAATTTACCAAGATATAGAGTATTCAGAACAAACCCAGACATTCAAGCAGAACAAGACATAAAACCTAGAGGGAGAAGAATGCCAATAGAAGAACTTATTAGATTACAAGAAGGTGGTAATAAAGGAAAAATTTTAAATTTACCATCTCATGAACCTCAGGCATGGAATAATGTAATAACATATGGAAAAATATAGTTGTAGCAGACTACATATGACATATACAAGGTAATCAAGAACCAGATGCAGAAATTATGTATAGATATTTAGAAACATTTCTAGGAGAAAGTACTAAAGCACTTTGGGAAGCTTATAAGACAATATTCCCACAAGATTTTCAAGAATTAGTAGAACTAGGCACAAATCCATACAATTTTATAAACAAAGTACATACTTTACTAACAGGAGAAGAACCCAATAGTGAATTAGTGGTATTGCAGCAAAAAGCCCTTATAAATTTAGAACAACTAAGTATTAATAATTAGTCAAGGATGAAAGAATTTCTAAATGATTACTTTTATTATTGTACAACTAGTAGGAACTCGTTTGATCAGACTCTAGGAGCTAGATTGTTTAATAAATTACCAGGGGCTCTAGGAAGTGAGATAGAAGAAAAATGGTCCAAGAGAGAAGGAGTAATACAAAACCCAAACAACCCATGGTCAATAGGACAAAGAATAAAACATGTAATGGATGTATTACAATAAAAATGTACAAATATACAGATACAAAAATAATTAAAAAGAAGTGATACAGATTTTTGTAAAAACATATATACTACACAACATTATGACCAAGATTATAAAAGGAAGAAATATAGAAGATTATAAATACTACATATGTTCGCCTATATTTATTAAATTTTCATTTACATCTTCTATTAATTGTGCATTTCTACATCTATTATTGATTCTTTTTGGACAAGTATTTGTGAAGTGCTCTATGCTACCGCACGTAAAACATTCTAATTTATTTTTGTAGGTTCTACTGGTGTTATGTTTTCTTAAATGTTGATTCTTATCTAGGTATGGCTTCCTTGCAATTGATCTTCTTAAATAAAATTTCTTCTTGGGGCAATAGTTTCTTTTATATGGGTTTTTTTTATATGCCTTTCTATATTTCTTCTTTTTATAATCTTGGTCATAATGTTGTGTAGTATACATGTTTCTACAAAAATTTGTATCACTTCTTTTTAATTGTTTGTATCTGTATATTTGTACATTTTTCTTGTAATACTTCCATTTCATGTTGTATTCTTTGTCCTATTGACCATGGGTTGTTTGGGTTTTGTATTAATCCTTCTCTATTGGATCATTTTTCTTCTATCTCTCTTCCTAGAGCCTCTGGTAATTTATTAAATAATCTAGCTCCTTGAGTCTGATCAAATGAGTTTCCACTAATTGTGCAATAATAAAAGTAATCATTTATAAATTCTTTAATCCTTGACCAATTATTGATACTTAGTTGATCTAAGTTTATTAGACATTTTTGCTGCAATACCACTAATCCACTTTTGGGATCTTCTCCTGTTAGTAGAGTATATACTTTTTTTTACAAAATTGTATGGATTTGAGCCTAGTTCTACAAATTCTTGAAAATCTTGTGGGAATATTGCTTATAAGTTTCCCAAAGTGCTTTAATACTTTCTCTTATAAATGTTTCTAAACATCTATACATAATTTCTGCAGCTGGTTCTTGATTACCCTATTATGTTGTATGTAGTCTACTACAACTATATTTTTCCATATGTATATTACATTATTCCACGCCTGAGGGTCATGATCAGGTAAATTTAAAAATTTTCCTTTATTACCACCTTCTTGTAATCTAATAGGTTCTTCTATTGGCATTCTTCCCCCTCTAGGTTTTATGTCTTGTTTTGCTTGACTATCTTGGTTTATTTTGAATACTCTATATCTTGGTAAATTTTCAGTTGTTACTAGTACTCTTTGCTTACCGATTGTTCTCTAGAAGGGGCTTGCAGTACTTGCTGCACTTTTCATAAATTCTTTTATACTTTCATCTATACTATAAATTGATTATGAGTCTTTACCTTTTAGTTCCTCTTTACGTGTATAACCATAATTATCTATTCTGAATTTACATTTTATAAAATGTTCTTTCATTTCTTCAAGTTTTAAATTTCCTAATTTACAACCTGCACATTTAAATACGCTATTGCTATTTATTACGTATAGGGCTTCTACTTTCATTATGGCCTTATTTACTTCAAAACTATCTTCTTCCATTATTTCTATATTCATAATATTAGTGTTCTCACATTCTTCAATTTCTTCCTCAGTTTCCCTTTCATTTGTATATGTATAATCTATAAATGTTACTAAGGTGTTTTCTTTCTTATTAATATACATTAAATGATCTGTGGGTTTTAATATTTCTTTCTTACTGAAATTTTCTAAATTCTATTCTAATCGTGCATATTCTTCTAGATTTATCTTTAAAGGCTTCATTAATTTAATTCCTTTATTTTCCATTATACTTACTACATCATCTATCTTTAAATTAAATTTTATACTATATTTCTAGTAGACCAATAATATTCTGAATTTAATATTATTAGACGTTCGTAGGGTCTAGGCTTTCTTTTCTCAGTTCTTGATACCATATGTAGAAAAGTCTCCTAGAATCTAGGGCTCTTATACCAATAATATTCTGATTATATAGATGTAGTATAGACAGATAGATATAGTATAGATAGATAGTATAATGTAATGAACAGAAGACAAATATAATAATAGATGTATAATAATACTAAAGAGACAATAATAATAATAATAATAATAATAATAATAATAATAATAGTATAGACGGATGGATAATAATATTATAAGATAGATGTATAATAATAATAAAGCGTATATATAATATATAAACAAAACAAATAATAAATAACCAGGTTTTAGTATATGTTATAAGCAATGTAAATAAATAAATAATTAAAGCAGGTAAGTGAATATGAGAAAATAAAGCAGAGTTAATGTGGATGTGTTTTGTAAGGGCAAAAGGGTTAATTTCCCACCCCTATACTAGTTTAAAACATGGTATTTATCCCCAATTCAACAAAAATATAGTGTCTCTCTCAAGAACAAGTTAGGATTTTCAATTAAGGATTCAAATTCAATACTCAAATTCAAAATAATCTCTCCGTCAATCTTCGTATAATCAAGAACTAAGGTATGTGTAGTGTTCATTCATGGATTTCTTTCATCCATGAAGCCCAAGAATCAAGTTTTAAACTATGAATTCTAATATTCATGCTATGGGTTGGTTATGTTCATGTAGTTGTTTTTGTACGATTTCCCAAGTTGGAATCTTTATTTGTTTTATGATACTATGTTAGCATGTAAGTTAAAAACTATGAACTTAGTTGGTTATGGTGTGTTAATTTGATGATTTTGCCTATGCCCTAAGTGGTGCATGTAAGTTGTTTGATAAAATGCCTAAGAGAATTTAAACTATGCATTATAGCATAATTGTGACTCAAACGATAAATACATGTTTTACCCTTATGTTCAAATGACTCACATGCTATTGATGTGCATTGTAGATGGTTGTTGGAATGCTCATGATGTTAGAGTATGAAATTATGACATTGAGTATATGCAATACTACCATGTACAAAATTATGATAACCATGTGCTTCATGAAATTCCCAACTTATTGTATGATGAATTATTGATATTGGTAATGTGTTCAAGAAGTGTCAAGTCTTGTCAGTTTCATGCTATCGAGTCTTGGGGGTACTTGTGCCCGATAATTTAGCTGTGTACCTAGAGCCAGTGTCAGTTTCCCACGATACTCACAGTCAAGCCATGATCAGTAGAACTTAGTCTGTCATGTGACTCAGGAAAATCCAGTAAATTCAGTATCAGTCTAGTAATCTCGGTACTCTGTATCAGTCAAAGAAACTCAATAAACTCAGTTCGGTTTAGTTCAGTTAATCATATTCAGTGTCAATTCAGATAGGAGTATGATTCAGATGAGGGTGTGATTCTTAGAAGCAATCCTTGCGTTCCAGAACTATATCGCCAACATAGGTTGAGAAATCAATACGGTCAATTAAGGGTTGATGAGATGGATTAACATTTTCAGATGAGGGTCCCACAATTTTATTTTAGGGACACTGCCAGATGAGGGTCACTCACAGCTTGTCCTTACTAGTGGCGCGGTATTGACACCCTTCCAATTGTGGTTACAGATTGGACCCTAACTCAGCTATAATAGCTTATTAGGGGTATGTCGGTTAAATGACCACTTTCCATAATCTCATTTTCGGATCCAGTCTCAGTAATAGAACTTAATTCAGTTCTACAAATTTCAAGACTGTCAGATACAGTCAATCAGACCAATTCTTCATAATCAGAACTATCAGAAATAGTTTGTCCTTTAGTTGTAATATAACATCAGTCCCTCTGTATTCAGTAGACTCAGTTATCCGTACCAGTAAACTTAGATATCAACAACTCAATACTCAGAACTCAGTACCCAGTGACAGTATGATCTCAGTTATAGTTTACGTATTATTGCATGTATTCTCACGTTCATTTTATTTGATCAGTTAGTATTTTTCATGCATATGAACGTCATGTATTCATCCTACCTTAATTACATACTAGTACATTCAATTATACTGACACATTTGCTCTATGGTGTTTTGTACCATAGGTTTAAAAGCACGAGTTCTTGAGCATCCTTAGTAAATCAAACATTCAGCAGCCGGACTAACAGTGAGTCCTCATCATTTGAGGATAGCATGATTATTTTATTACTTTATTATTTTAGTAGTTCAGAGTTTTTTGGGGACATGTCCCATCAACTCCATAGTTTTCAGACAGTTTAGAGGCTTTCAGACTACAGCATGTTTTAGATAGTTTATTTCAGTTTTGGGTATTGTTATACCCCACTACAGATGTTTTTTTATACTCAGTACTAGTTTAGTTTTGAACCTTATGGCCTTACAGCTTATATTCTGCATATTTATACTATTATATTCAGTGCTCAGTTACAGATATCAGTTATGGGTTAGCTTGTGGTCCTTTGGGGTCATGAGCACCGTGTAGCATTTTGAATGTCAGATTTAGAGCGTTAAAAACTTGGTATCAGAGCCTAAGGTTCAATAGTGTCCTGAGAAGTCTAAAAAGCCACATCTAGTAGAGTTTTGTGCATGGGTGTGTTGTGCACCACACTTATGGATAAGATGCTAAGAGATGTTTTAGGAATAGTTTCCCCTCTTTCAGTATTTATGTCGTGCCTGTGAGTATGAGCTCAAATTTAAATCCTAGTATAATTCATTCTCCCTTTCATGTCTCCCAAAAGGACTAATGAAAGGAAAACCGAGAATCATTCAGCACCTCTGTCTATTCAGGCAGATTTCCTAGGGGAGCATATCTTTAATGGAAAATTCAAAATCGACTCTCTTACTTTATCTTATTTAGTATTAGCTTAGAGCAACCAGTAGGCTTTCGTCCTACCCAAGCATATGATTCATGCCAAGCAGATTGAGGTGGGAAAACATAGAAATAAAGAAAGAGAGAAAATAAGAGAGCGAGAATAGGTAATCTCAATTTCGCTCAGCCTAAGTTAGAGGGTGGTAACTATTATCAGTTCCACCCAAAGTTTTTGATTCCAGTTACTCCCTTAACCAGTGCTCCGGTCACTAAATTTAGAGATAGGGCACCAAATCCTAAACCTCAGAACGATGTTAGTAATGCCCGAACCCATCCCCTTTGTTAGACTTGTGACAAATATCATAAAGGTATATGTAGAGTCGGCAATGATGTATGTTACGAGTGTGGAGAGTCAGGTCACAGAGTCTGATACTGTTCTAAGGCTGGTCCACGAAGCCATCATAACCATTTCTCAGTTTAGTCAGGTCGCTCAAATCAGTAGGGTGCCACCTCTAGTGCCACTAGTGGGAAATTCCCAAACAGATTATATGATCTTTAGTTCCGACAGGATTAGGAAAACTCTTTTGATGTGGTTACTGGTAAGTTACCAATCTTTCACTTGCATGTTTATGCTTTGTTAGATCCAGGAGCCTCTTTATCTTTTGTTACTACTTATATAGAATTTGATTTTAGAGTCAGTCACAAAATTCTAGTAGAACCCTTTGCAGTCTCTACCCCAGTGGATAAAACTATTATAGCCCGACGGGTATACAGGAACTGTCCGGTTATGGTATCTCAGAAAGTCACTTTAGCAAACTTAGTTGAATTAGAGATAACTGATTTTGATGTCATTCTCAACATATATTGGCTTCATTCCTGCTATGCAACAGTTGACTGTAGAAACAAAATTGTCTAGTTTCAGTTTTTGAATAGACCTTTCCTAGAGTTGAGAGGTATTACTTTAGTTTTCATAGGTTATCTTGTTTCCTACCTTCGGGTATGAAAAATGATATATAAGGGATATGTCTATCATCTTATTTGAGTTAAGGACTCTAGTTCCGAAACTCACAGTTTCAAATCAATCCCAGTAGTGAATGAATATTCAGATGTTTTTTTTTTGAAGATCTTCCAGGAATTCCTCCTAAAAGGGAAATAGACTTTGACATAGACCTTCTTCCAGATACTCAACCTATATCTATTCTACCATACAGAATGGCACCAGCAGAACTCAGAGAATTGAGAGAATAGTTGAAAGATATCCTAATTAAGGGATTCATCAGACCTAATGTATCCTTATTGGGTGCACCAGTCTTATTCGTGCTCAAGAAAGATGGTCCTCTTAAAGTGTGTATAGACTACCGTTAGCTCAACAAGGTCACAGTCAATAACAAATACCACTTCCCAGATTCGATGACTTGTTCAATTAACTTCAGGGTGCCAGTTATTTCTCTAAGATAAACCTCAGATTAGGCTATCAGCAGCTCAAACTCAGAGAATGTGACATTCCAAAGACGGTTGTCAAAACTTAATATGACTATTTTGAATTCTTAGTCCTGTCCTTTGGTCTTACCTATGCACCTGCAGCCTTCATGGACTTGATAAATCGAGTGTTCAACCAGTACTTGGACACATTTGTCATAGTATTCATAGATGACATTCTTGTCTATTCCCGCAATGAGCGTAATCCTACAGACCACCTTAGAATATCAATACCCATCAGTTATCATGATATCTATTCATGTCCTACATGTCAGCTCTATGACCATCACTCATATTTATTCACGTTATTGAAAACTCATGTACGCTCCCAATTCCAAGAATAAGGAGCTCTAGTTCACTCAGTGTTACAAATCATGTCTCATGAGTACAAAAACTTTAGACTTAGGTCATGAGCTCATGAATCATACACTCATGTCATGTTTTACAGTATACCCAGCTCACATGACACATGCTCCACTCCTTGTGATCAGTTGAATTCAGATTTATGTCATAAATACCCTTGATTAAGATCCCTCGGTGAATCCGTGGTGTTGATTTTCTATCCCTAAGCCTTAGTTACAGAGTCAGTTCAGTAATCTATATTCAGTAAAGAACACAGGTAGTCCTACAGGACCATGTCTTTCAGTTATCAGTTACTTAGACATCAGAATTCAGTACTCCCATACCAGTCTAAACCTCAGATATAAAAAACCAGTATTCAGTCTCACTTACAGTCTTAGTTATGGCTACAAACATCAGTCATTTAGTTAATCAGATAGGTTAGTATATTTATGCATTCGTGCTCAGCACCCACGTGAATCTTTTCAGTAGTCTCAGTTGTAATGCATAAGGCTTAGTCACTTTATCTTAGATGATGTTTCATAGGCCTTGTCTCCTAATACAAGAATACTAGAAATGTAGCGATCTCCTATTCTCATGTCCTGCTCTGGCCAGACCAAGATTCACTTTCTCCCTACCATTACTAGAACCCTATAGAAAGAATGTCATAGAAATACTTTGGTCGAGTACAAGTTTTCAGTATGAGTTAGTCCGTAAAGCTGTTAAGTCAGTTTAGCAGTTAGACGAACAAGTTTGGATGGTGTGATTTCCCTATCTTTACATCTAATCGCACTATTTGGAATCTCATAAATGTGATCATTCTAAGATGGACCAACTAGGTAGTGGCATGTTCAACTTGGTTTATGTATCAGGCCTTAGTTTCAAATTCCAGGTATTCATTCACGATTCAATCTGTAGGTGCCTTGTGCATCGCCTCAGTTTTCCTCAATATCTCAACAAAGTTCAGTATTCTTCAAGGGACATAGTGTCCCAAGGGGGAGATATACGATAATTCCCCACACATCCATGACTTAAACATATCACTCTCTCTTCTTGTAATGAGTCCAGTTTTGGATAAGGGATACTCGTAAGTTAGCCCTCAAAACTCTGACCTCAGTTGTAAGCCACTTATTCAAGGTGCTTAGTTCAGATCATGATATCCAGCTCAAGTGTCACGTTCTAGACTCAGTTACGCTCTCATGTTTCTGCTCATGCATACTTAGTAATTAATCTCAGACTCACCAACATTTTTTTTTAGTTTAAGGTAATAGTCTTCCTTGAACTCATTCAATTTCATGTTCAAGTTTTAGTTACAAACTCGGTATTCAGTTTCATGTTCAGATTCCCATCACAAGCTTGGTATCAAATACCATTTTATATTTAGTCATGCATTCATGTGTTAGTTAAGTCATATAATCATGTATCAGATATGCATTCTCATTGTGAGAAGCTCAGCTTATCAGAAATCTCGATCAAGAATTCATGAACTAGTACTCATGCATCAGCTATGCATGTTCAGTATGATACATTCAGTTTATCAGTCATGTCAGTCGTGTAATCATGTTTCAGTTATTCATGTCCAATATGTACTTTAGTTTATCATTTCTCCTCTCTCAGTCAGTCTCATTCAAGGATAAATATTCCCAAGGGGGAAATATTGTAAGACCCCACAAAGTCCTAAGCTTAATGCAGTCCATTTATGCTTGTTAAAGGGGGGTCCCATACATAGAAGGTTCTAACTAAGTACCCACGCTTAGCCTATTATTGGCCTTCAAAAGTTGGCAATCTCATTTTGCCACCTTAACGTCCTTTAATGGTCCGTATTTTTGTTAATTCATGATCAGAGAGGTCCATAGGTGGTCTCGGATAAGTTTTGGATTTTTTGGACCACGTTTAGAAGCCCAAAATAGTGGACCCACACAATCTTGGCGTGTCGCGTCGCTAATCACGTTGGTTGATAATTGTTGCAGGTTGTCAGGGTCAAAGTACTGAGACTCGATACGATGATGGCGCAATACATCGACTATCGGATCGATGCCATTGATGTGTCACGTCAATAATAGCATCAATGCCCAGTTTCAGTCATTGAATGTCTGCATTTTTAAGGGCAAAAAGGTCCATTTTTCACCCCTATATAAGTCTAAAACATGGGATTTAGCCCCAATTCAACCAAAATATAGCGTCTCTCTCAAGTTTCTATCAAGAACAAGTTAGGATTTTCAATAAAGAATTCAAATTCAATACTCAAATTCAAAAAAATCTCTCCATCAATCTTCGTTTAATCAAGAACTAAGGTATGCATAGTGTTCATTCATGGATTCCTTCCGTCCATGAAGTCCAAGAATCAACTTTTAAACTATGAAGTCTAATATTCATGTTATGGGTTGATTATGTTTATGTGGTTGTTGTTGTACGATTTCCCAAGTTGGAATATTTATTAGTTTTATGAAACTATGTTAGCATGTAAGTTAAAAACTATGAACTTAGTTGGTTATGGTGTGTTAATTTGATGATTTTATCTATGCCCTAAGTGGTGCATGTAAGGTGTTTGATAAAATGCCTAAGAGAATAAAAATTATGCATTATATCTTAATTGTGACCCAAACGATAAATACATGTTTTACCCTTATGTTCAAATGACTCACATGCTATTGATATGCATTTTAGATGGTTGTTGGAATGCTCATGATGTTAGAGTATGAAATTATGACATTGAGTATATGCAATACTACCATGTACAAGATTATGATAACCATGTGCTTCATAAAATCCCGAACTTATTGTATGATAATTGTTAATATTGGTCATGTGTTCAAGAAGTGTCAAGTCTTGTCAGTTTCATGCTATCGAGTCTTGGGGTAATCGTACCTGACAATTTAGTTGTGTACCTAAATCCAGTATCAGTTTCCCATAATACTCACAATCAAGCCATAATCAGTAGAACTCAGTCAGTCATGTGACTCAGGAAAGTCCAGTAAATTCAGTATCAATCCACTAATCTTAGTACTCTCAGTCAGTTAACATAACTCAATGAACTCAGTCCAGTTCAGTTTAGTTAATCATGTTCAATGTCTATTCAGATAGGAGTAGGATTCAGCACAGAGTAAACCCAAAGATGGGGAACACACACTGCCAGATGAGCGTGTGATTCTTAGAAGAAATCCTTGGATTCCAGAACTATGTATCCAGCATAGGTTGAGACACCAACACTATCATTTGAGGGTTTATGAGGTGGATTAACACTTTTATATGAGGGTCTTACCATTCTCTTTTGGGGACACTGGCATATGAGGGTCACTCGCAGCTTGTCCTTACCAGTGGTGCGGTATTGACACCCTTCTAATTGGGGTTATAGATTGGATCCTAACTCAGCTATAATAGCTTATTAGGGGAATGTCGATTAAATGAATACTTCGTACAGTTTCATTTTTGGATCCAGTCTCAATAATAGAACTCAGTTTAGTTTTATAGATTTTAGGACTGTCAGATATAGTCAATCAGACCAATTCTTCATAATCAAAACTATCAGAAATAGTTAGTCCTTTATCTTTAATATAACATCAATCCCTCTGTATTCAGTAGACTCAGTTATCTATACCAGTAAATTAAGATGTCAGCAACTCAGTGCTCAGAACTCAGTACCCAGTCATAGTATGATCTCAGTTATAGTTTACGTATTCTTGCATGTATTCTCATGTTTATGTTATTCGGTCAGTTAGTATTGTTCATGCATATGAATTCCATGCATTCATCCTACCTTACTTGTATACCAGTACATTCAATCATACTGACACATTTGTGCAATGGTTTTTTATACCATAGGTTTAGAAGCATGAGCTTCCGAGCATCCTTAGTAGATTAGACGTTCAGTAGCCGAACTAACAGTGAGTCCTCATCATTCGAGGATAGCATTATTATTTTATTAATTTATTATTTTAGTAGTTCGGAGTTAGTTAGGGACATGTCCCATCAATTCCACAGTTTTTAAATAGTTTAGAGGCTTTCAGACTACAGCATATTTCAGATAGTTTATTTTAGTTTTGGGTATTGTTATACCCCACTACAGACATTGTTTTATACTCAGTACTAGTTCAGTTTTTAAACTTATGGCCTTAGAACATATATTCCACATATTTATAGTATTTTATTCAGTGCTCAGTTACAGATATCAGTCATGGGTTATCTTGTGGTCCTTTGGGGTCATGAGTTTCGGGTTTCAAATTCGGGGCGTTACATACACACTCTTTTTTTTTTAATTTGAACTAACTTACAAACTTTGGAAACTAAGAACTTTATGAAAAACTAAGAACTTTCTCACTCTTGATTTTTTTTCTCTCTAGCTACTTATGTTTAAGTCTTCCCAAAGGGGGTATTTATAGGCATTTATGGACTTCAATCTATTCATCAATATACTTTATGGATTTTAAATCCTTACTTAAATATGTTTGATAAAACCTTAGCAAGACTTTTGGTAACTTGGGTGGGGCCTACGATTACATGGCTATGTCTTTACTTTATCCATCTATTTATTTATTTGTTACATCATTACATACGTTTGTAATTTTTTATTTCATGGATATCGTCATTGCTTACGTATACAGATTATGTAATGCTTCTAAATCAAACTCTATTCCTGAATCTTCATCGGCATTTGGGTCTTGTACAAATTGATCTATGGCTGACTGTCTCGTTCTAATAGTCCCAGTCTTGTTCCTATTCTGGGTGATTTTTTCTCTTCTCTTGGAATTAAGGAAATTCTGGGTCTTGGCTCTGGCAGTTCTGGATTCATTGCTATTTCTTTGGGCAATGTTCTGCTAATAATTTTTTTATAGAGTCTACTATCATTTTTTCTATATTTCTTTTTTCATTCTTCTTTTTTCTCAAGAAGAAACCTTTCTTAATCTGAGAAGGACTTTTTTCGTCTGTGGTCTGAGTACCTGTAGTCTTGAAACTGGCTGGGATTATTCTTCCTACACTTTTTGGCAAAGTGTTATCCGTCAATGGATTTGATAAGTCTTTACCAGCTATCGTTTGAGCTAGACTAGCTGTATCATTACCCGATACAGTAGGTCTTTCTACATTCGTTGTGGAATGAACACCCATTAATGGATTTGATAAGTCTTTACCAGCTACCGTTTTGAGTCTCATAAATTGGCTGAGTCTGTTGTGAAAGTTCAAAATGAAGAATTTTTATACGGTCTGGTAAAATACTTATATGTTCTAACATTTATCCTTTTTCATTTACAAAGTTTTCATTATCTTGTCTTAAAACCTCTTTGGTGTGATTTAGTCTTTTAAAAGCTTCAGTCATAGAGGAACAATGATCACAGAATATAATTTTGTCTGTGTCTTTTTTAGTATTATATTGAGAAATTTTTTGCGTTTCTGTCTTAAAGCTGGGGTAATAAAATAATTTATCCCTAAATTTATACGGGCATAATCTAAAGCCTCTGTTAAATCATCAAAGCCTTTATAGAGAGGGGTTGTATAGTCTTTTACAAATTCCATTACCTCTGTCCATGTCTGAAATACTCCATGTGTCTTTCTCCTGAGAATAACATAAAATTTAAATCTATTAGTGCTATTTTTTTTAGTAAAATAATAACTTAGAGCATTTAGAACTGAAATAAAGTATCTAGTGTCTCTAGGTGTCCTGTTGTAGGAAATCCATAGGTTGTTGACCAAGCATATCTGTCATTTGTCCATCCTTACAATTTGGCCTTAGTTTGAAAGTCAAATTAGATGGCTCATAACTGACGATATTGTGAGGTCCGAAGATAAGTCTTTCTAATTTTGGATTCTCTAACATTGTTAGTGTAACACCCCAAAAATAGGTCCCGAGATGTCATGCGGTGCTTAGGATTATAAGTGACCCCAAGCTAACCTTTCTACTGGCATAACTCATAAGCAACTGAAAAAATAGCTAAATCTGTACAAAATCAATGGAAGATAATTCTTTTCTGAAATCTATTCAATACAAAACTGAATCCACATGATTATAACTCTACTTTTACAAAGAAAACTAAAACTGAATACATTAAATCTACTATCTGTCTATGAACCCTCTACTAATACGGACTATAGACAGCTGGGAAGCTACTCCAACTATCGCTAATCAACACGTATGAATGAGAAATTAAAGAATATAAATAATTATAATTGAAGTCCCCAAAGTAGGAGGACTCATCATCTCACAGGCTGGAATCTGCAACTGTCTGAATCTGAATATGCATACGAAAACTTGTACCTACATTATGAGACAATGTAGCACATAGACACACATGTGGATCAGTATTTTGAGGATTTAATGAGTATATGGGGGTGAGTGCCTAAGTAAAAACATATCTCATAATCATCATTTATAAAATAATGCAAGAAAAATGTACGTGACTCACATAAGCTGGAATATCTGAAATACTGAAATAAATAGCCATAAGAAGCAAAACATGCTTTACAAATCTCGTGAGCCACAACATTTAGTTCTAAAATATGTATTCGCTTCTTGTTCTCGTAATCTTGTAAACTAAATGAAATCTAAATTTTCTTTCTGCATAAGAAATACTTTATCTTAATTCATATAGGCTAAGTGAAAAAGGAGCTCACCTTTGTGTCTGAAAACTAAAGTTGTAACACTGTAACTAAAAATCTTAAGTCATTCAATATCTGATTAAGTTTTGTGAGCCTTTACACTTAGTTCCTAAAATCATTAGGGAAAATACTTATCTTAAGAAATATACTTAAAAGTTGTTATTTAATTTTACTAGAAGGGAGGTTCTCTCAACCAACATAAACTATGTGAGCTGACATGGAGTCCAAAGTCTTGCCCAAGTTGGGGAGAGTGTTCTACCCTTGCCATTGGAATAGAACCTTAACTTTAGTAATCACTATCTCGACCTCGAGCCCATAAATCTCAATCCTACAACGGCACATAGTTCTGGGGTATGAGAGCTTGGAATCATACCCAACTCTGTACTAAATACTACTCCCATACTTAGGATCAGCACTTTTAAGAAATTCACCTTAAAATAACTCAAGGGTCTATAATAAAGACCAAATTATTCTTCTCTTAGCTTTAAATCATAAGTAGCGTGGATTCCTATCTTAGCTTTTGAAAGTACTTATCAAAACTTGTCAACAAAACTTGAGATCATAATCTCCTTATAAACTCATAACTTGTACTTACGACTCAAAATATAAAGCTTTAATGCATCGAAATCATATTTAAACTTCATGCTCAACCATCATCTTAAAAAGCTTACGATCATCTCAATCAAGATATTGATATTGGAAAAATAAGTCATAACATGAATCTCATGATTTTAACATCTCAAAATTCATGCTTCATAACAAAACATTCATAATCATCTTAAAATCTAGAAAATTCAGAAATAGGCATGGAAATATAAACAAAATCATGCGATTCAACCTTTAATATATGGGAAATCTAAAAATCTTACAAACAATAATCATGGGTATAAACCCTAACTTCAATTTCATAGAAAATCTCATAATTTGCAGAAATTTGTATTTAAAATAAGTCTTTGGGCACAAGGGTGAAAGAGTTACCCTTGTTCAAACCACACATACCTAGGATTATGAATTTAGATGAACAAGTTTGCTTGAGACTCTCTTTCGTACTCTTGAGTGAGGGTTCTTGAAGCTTTTGACTTGGGAACCTTGAATGTTAAATCAATTTGCAAAAACTATGGTGAAATCTTGAAGAAGGAATTGGGTCTTTCTCTTGAGGGTTAATCTTGAGAGAAATCCCTAGTTCTTGAAGCTTTGGATTAATTTGAATTTCTATGCTTTGTTTTGATATATCTAGGTATTAAAAAAGTGGAAAAGACCAAAAATTCATTTTAAAATGGATTTAAATTTATTGAACGGGATCTACAATGGCTTGTGCGATGGTCCGTCGCAAGCTCGACGGTCCATCGGCCTGATCGTCATACTTGGATTAGAATAGGTACTCACTGCCTCAGCTGTAACGGCTTGAGCAACGGACCGTCACTAGCTCGATAATCTGTCAACCTGAGCGTCACACTTGGCCAGTGAAAGGGTATACTGCCTTGGTTGCGATGGTCCGTCGCAAGCTCGACGGTCCATCAACCGGCCCGTCGCACCTGGGCAATTCTAATAGCTCTCAGAAAAACAGCCATAACTACTCACCCCGATATCAGATTCGGACAAAATTGGTATTGTTGGAAAGATAATTCAATTTTTCACAAGACAAAAAATGAAAATTAGGAAAATTCTGTCTGGTTTAAACATTATTCACTTAGGAAGTCATATCTTAATCTTCTTAAGGATAAATTAGGCTTAAAGAAATTTTGGGGTATTACAGTTAGTGGCTTGTAACGAGTGTTGCTTAGTAATATGATTAAGTAGTCTTGAGAGGATGAGGCTTCCGCCTTTCCTTCGTCTTTTCCTGTATTCATAGTGAAACAAAAATTATTAGTTGTCTTCTTTTATTAGTCTACTTAGCTGATCTGCAAGGTTATTATCTTTTCCTTTAATGTATTCTAGAATAATATTATAAATTGAAGTGGCATCTAGAAAATTTAACCACCTCTTTTTACTACTATTCTTCTCTTTTATTTTCTGATAGAATTTTACTACAGCCTCGCAGTCTGTTCTTACTAATATTTCTGGCTTATTTAATATATAAAATTTAAAACTATTCAAACCGCAAATTACTGCTAGTGTCTCCGCATCTATTCTATTTAATTTATCCTTTTCTTTAAATTTTCCACTTGAATATGCACATATTTTCTCATCCTTTTTGTCACTATATTTGTTAGGTTTTGCTTTTAATATTGCTCCCCATCCTTGAAAGCTTCCATCTGTCTCAACTATTAAATAATTTGTTTCTAATGGTAATGTTAAGTTTGGGATGTCTTGTATCATGCGCTTGAGTTGTTGGACTATTTATATGTCTTCAGTATTAAAGGTTTGTTGGCTTGTTGATCTTGTTTTAGAATATAACGGTCCTGCTACTTTTCCTAAGTCTTTTATAAAAGCTCTAGCATAATTTAATAATCCTAAAATTTTTTGTAAATCTTTAGTCTTGTCTAATCTATCTGACATGTCTAAAACCTTTTTAGCTATGTGTGGTTGTAGTTTTATTCTACCATCTCCAATAACTACTCCTAAAAAATTAATACTGTTTTTACATAATTTTATTTTCTTTCTACTTATTATTATTCCACTATCTACAAATAATTTAAAAACTTGTTGTAAATGTCCTAAATGTTCTCTCATATTATTACTAAAGGCTAAAATATCATCTACATACACCAAAACAAAATTTTATAGTCTCTAAAAATACTATCCATTTTTCTTTGAAACATTGGAGGAGCCGTCTTTAATCCGAACGGCATAACCTGTCATTCAAAATGTCCTTCATGCATTTTATTTCTCTATCTATCTTCATGCATTTTAATCTGTCAATATCCAGATTTACAATCAAATTTACTAAATACTTTTCTTCCTTGTATTCTACTTATTAATTCTGTTTTGTCAGGTAACTTATACTCATCCATTACAGTATTATCATTTAGTCTTTTGTAATTTATTACCATTCTAGCTTTTCCTCTTACTATTTCAGTATGGTTTCTTACTATGAAAGGTTCTTATATTTGTCGTGATGTGGATCTTCTAATTATTATTAATTCTAATAGCTCTTTTATTTGTCTTTCAAAGTCTTTAAGGTCTTCATTTGTGGCCTCTATAGATGTTGTTTTTATAGTATATTCTAGATTGATTATTTCTAATTTACAGGTAATTTGATTGATGTCCCAATGTTGCAGGGGTTTTTCCCCGATTATCTCTAGCTTATCTAGAATTTGTATTATTTTTTCTAAGTCTTTTTGATCTTTTATTACTCCTATCTGTTGTATACCTTTCTTAAAATTGTATAATTCTGTATCCATTTCTATTAAAGTATAGTCTTTTTCTATTTCTTCTACTACTGGTAAATCTTGTAATTCTTCATACATTTTGGCCTTTTTCTTATCATTACATGTACAATTTTCTCCTTTATCACATTCTGGGGGTTTTTTCAATTGGGTTTTTTTCATTTTATTTGATCATTTGAGCTTTTGATTCTTTTTTCTGTCTTATCTTTAAGGAAATAATATTTAGTTAGCAGGAGTTGTGTCTGCATTGGTGAATGAGTGATATTACTGGCGAATATTATCCAATTTTTTGTAACAAGACATCTGCCATTATTTTGTATCATAAAATCTAATCCTAAGATAAAGTCTGCTTTTATGTTTAAATATCTAACTAGTATTTCACTAAGTGTATATGATGGTTGGTGGAATTTTTCATAAGTATTAATAAAACTTACCTTTGCTTTTGGTATATAGTCTTTATAAGTAGTATAGGTTTCATCTATTTGCATGGGTAGTTGAGGTTTTTGCAATTTTTTAATTAATTTTGATGGTAAAATTCTACTATTTAAAATGCTTTTTGTACATCCTAAATCAACTATAGCTAATGTCAGGAACTCATAGTCTTGAATTTTTATTCTAGCTAAAACTTTGATTGTACTTATCTTCTTTTCTTCATTACATACCATTACTTCAAATGGTAAATTCATTAATTTTTCCTGTTTAAATTTATTATTTTCAACAAATGTATTTAATAATTCTACCTCTACTAAATCTTCTTCTCTAATTATCTCTTTATTGTACACTCTCATCTCTAATTTTCTTAGTCTTTCTTCTAATTCTAATATTCTATCTTCTGTTGTTCTATTTATTGGTTCTTTGTTATAAAATTTATTTGAATTATGGGTTGATTTTGGAGTTTCTAGGATTTCTGATGCCTTCTCTATACATTTTATACATCCTTCCTTGTAACATTTCCTATATTTTGCCCTTTTGTTCTTACTTGAAAACCACTTACAAAAACAATAGTGATTACTATCTAATCATTTTCCTTCCTTCAAATTCATGTTCACATTCTTCTATCAAATTTACTAAATCATAATAATCTGAGTTTGTCTTTTCTAATCCTATTTCATTTATAAAATCCTCTTCTCCAGAATCTGAAGAATCAGATTTATTTATTTCTTCTTTAAAGACTTCCATACTTCCAATAGATCATATACTTTCATTATCTGACATATATTCGTCTATATTTATTAAATTTTCATTTACATCTTCTATTAGTTGTGCATTCCTAGATCTATTATTGATTCTTTTTGGACAAGTATTTGCTAAGTGTTCTATGCTACCGCAGGTAAAACATTCTAATTTATTTTTGTAGGTTCTACTGGTGTTATATTTTCTAACATGTTTATTCTTATCTAGGTATGGCTTCCTTGCAGTTGATCTTCTTAAATAATATTTATTCTTGCGGCGATAGTCTTTTTTATATGCCTTTCTATATCTCTTCTTTTTATAATCTTGGTCATAATGTTGTGTACTATATATGTTTTTACAAAAATCTGTATCACTTCTTTTTAATTGTTTTTATATCTGTATATTTATACATTTTTCTTGTAATACATCCATTACATGTTGTATTCTTTGTCCTATTGACCATGGGTTGTTTGGAATTTTGTATGACTTCTTCTCTCTTGGACCATTTTTCTTCTACTCACTTCCTAGAGCCCCTGGTAATTTATTAAATAATCTAGCTCCTAGAATCTAATCAAACGAGTTCTCACTGATTGTGCAATAATAAAAATAATCATTTATAAATTCTTTAATCCTTGACCAATTATTAATACTTAGTTGTTCTAAATTTATTAGGGTTTTTTGCTGCAATACCACTAATCCACTATTGGTATCTTCTCCTGTTAGTAGAATATGTACTTTGTATACCAAATTATATGGATTTGAGCCTAGTTCTACTAATTCTTGAAAATCTTGTGGGAATATTGTCTTATAAGATTCCCAAAGTGCTTTAGTACTTTTTCCTAGAAATGTTTCTAAATATTTATACATAATTTCTACATCTGGTTCTTGATTACCTTGTATATGTTGTATGTAGTCTGCTACAACTACATTTTTCCATATGTCTATTACATTATTCCATGCCTGAGGGTCATAAGCTGGTAAATTTAAACTTTTTCTTTTATTACCACCTTCTTGTAATCAAATGGGTTTTTCTATTGGAATTCTTCTTCCTTTAGGTTTTATGTCTTGTTCTGCTTGAATATTAGGTTTTGTTCTGAATACTCTATATCTTGGTAAATTTCCTATTGTTACTGGTACTCTTTGCATACCGGTTGTTCTCTAGAAAGGGCTTGCAGTGCTTGCTGCACTTTCCATAAATACTTTTATACTTTTGTCTATACTATAAATCGATTCTGAGTCTTCACCTTTTAATTTCTTTTTACGTGTATAACCATAATTATCTGTTCTTAATTCACATTTTATAAAATGTTCTTTCATTTCTTCAAGTTTTAAGTTTCCTAATTTACAACCTGTACATTTAAATACGCTATTGTTATTTATTTCGTATAGGGCTTCTGCTTTCATTATGGCCTTATTTACTTCAAAACCATCTTCTTCTATTATTTCTATATTCATAAAATAAGTGTTCTCACATTCTTCAATTTCTTCCTCAGGTTCTCTTTCATTTGTATATGTATAATCTGTAAATCTTACTAAGGTGTCTCCTTTCTTACTAATATACATTAAATGATCTGTGGATTTTAATATTTCTTTCTTACTGAAATTTTCTAAATTCCATATCCTGTATATTCTTCTGGATTTATCTTTAAAGACTTCATTAATTTAATTCCTTTATTTCCCATTATACTTATTACAACATCTATCTTTAGATTAAATTTTATACTACTATTAGTGGCAAGTTTTCCTATAAATCCTACACAAATAAATTATTTCCATTATTCATTTCTTCGTATCCTTTAGTCTGAATACCTATCTTTATATATTTTTCAAATTCTAAAGAATTTATGATATAATTTAGAAATAGTTTTGAGTAACTATCTAGACTTATTAGCATCTCTAGAAACATCACAATCAGAATTTTTTAAAGAAAATTTAAGTGAAATAACATGGGATTTACATGGACTTAGAATCGACATAACATATTACAATAGAAGGATAAGTTATTTAAAGGAACGGTGTGACCTTGTAGATATTCCTTTAGGATAAAATTAAGAAAAAACATATAAAAACGCATCCTTTTGAGAGACAAATACAAGGAGAATATAATCAATTATATAAAGAAATAAGACTAAGAAAAGAAATTTTGGAAAAAGAACAAATATTAATAAATCAAATAGAAATATTTGAAGTTGTAGAATTATCAGAAGCCAATATAATCTTAGACCTTATAACATTAGTAAACTGTGTAGACCGTATAAATTTGTTTAAGTATAAATTAGAAAGTATTAGATACTGTATAGACTATAGAAATTATAGAATAAAGACCATTAGAAACCACTGTATTAGCAAAATACCTTTAGGATAAAAAATAATAGTGTAAAAATTTTTAATTTAAAAAAATTAAAATATTTAGATCTAAAAATCTAAGTTGAAAAGAAATACAGGAGTCTAAAAGACAGTTCTCTTATTAAGTGTAATTTTAACAACGAAGAACATATATTACATGGAGATAATCCACAACTAAATTCTATTACAGACTTTATAACAAACCTAGGAGAAAAAGTTCAAAAAAAAATACAAAAATATTAAAAACTCTAGAGACATTAGAAGATCTTCAAAACAAACAAAAGAATTTGTTAAGTAAAATAGAATTAAATTTTGATTTCCTAAAGAACCAACAAGCAGAATTAGACAAAAAATTCAAAGTTTTAATTAATAAAGCCAAGGGTAACCTAAAAAATCCTGAGATAAAGCTAGTATTACAAGAAGTACGAAAAGAAATTAACCAAATAAGACATATAATACTCTCATGAATGATATACTACAAGATAAACTTTATCTAGCAATATTACAAAAGGCTGCACAAATTCAACCAAATCCCGAAGGATTATCAGATCATCAATCCCAAGGAAAAGAAGACTCTTTAATCATAAAACAAACTAATATTATAATTTTATTACTACTAGAACTTAATAAAAAACATAGAAAAAGAAAATCAAAAAGATAGTCCAGATAAAAATATAGAAGAATTAATAGAACAACTAAAAAAGATAAAAATAACTCCACAAAAATTTTAAAAAAAAAAGAAGCTATTAAAATCAAACCAAAAGCATGGACCTTTTTTCAACATCCACGAACAGACTAGACAGACCAAAACCAAGCTTCACCCGAGAAAGGCTAACAATCACATGTTATCTAGAATTATAAATAGACCAAAAATGATTTCAAGACAACAACTAGAAGAGATAGTAGACATAGACAAAGACATACAGCTTTTTCAACAAAATAAATTAAAACTATTAAGCGCTAAGACTTTATACAATGAAGGAATGTTTTCAATGGCACAATTATATAAACATTATAGGGAAGAGCAATTATGTGTAATTGGAAATGATAGTGCTAGAATAAATTTAATAAGTCTAGAATATTTAAGACATATTGAAAAATCAAACATGAGCCCCATGCATATGGGACTCATAGTAGTAGGATTGAAAGGCCTAACTAGAAAAAATCTAGGAACTAAGGTATTAGACACAATATATGATGATAGATGGTCATACTTGAAAAGATCCACGATAGGAATAACAGAAGTAGACATGTCGATAAGTGGAGGACTTTTTTATTGTAGTCCAAATTATATGATAAATTCTTTAGAATTTGGAAAATATATAAAGATAGGTATTCAGACTAAAGAATACGAAGAAATAAATAATGGGAATAATTTATTAATAAGTTTAGGATTTATAGGAAAACTTTTCACTAATAGTAGTATAAAGTTTAATCTAAAGATAGATGATATAGTAAGTATAATGGGAAATAAGGGAATTTAATTAATGAAGCCTTTAAAGATAAATCCAGAAGAATATGTTGGATTAGAATGGAATTTAGAAAATTTTAGTAAGAAAGAAATATTAAAACCCACAGATCATTTAATATATATTAATAAGAAAGGAGACACCTCAATATGATTTACAAATTATAAATATACAAATGAAAGAGAAACTGAGGAAGAAATTGAAGAATGTGAGAATACTAATTTTTTGAATATAGAAATAATGGATGAAGATGGCTTTGAAGTAAATAAGGTCATAATGAAAGAAGAAGACCTATATGCAATAAATAGCAATAGCGTATTTAAACGTATAGGATGTAAATTAGGAAACTTAAAACTTGAAGAAATGAAAGAATATTTTATAAAATATGAATTGAAATCAGGTTAATTGCAGAGTTGAGTGGGAAATTGAATAAGCTTTTCATCAATACACATTTCGTCAAAATTTGATATCGAGGTAGAAAGTTATGGCATAAATACAGAAAGCAGTCAAAACTGCCCAGGTGCGACGGTGAAGGCTGGCGGACCATCGAGCTAGCGATGGACCATCACCCAAACCGTCATAATGGAGTCAGTGAGACCACATTCTACCTCAGAGTGACGACTCAGGCCGAAGGACCGTCGAACTAGTGATGGACCGTCGTCCAAGCCATCATAGGAGAGGCACTGAACCCCTATTCTGCCCAGGTGCGACGGTCAGTACCGACGGACCGTTGACCCAGCGACGGACCATCGCACCCACCATTGTATATTTCATTTAGTTATTTTAAGTCATTTTTAAAAAGGGCTTTTCGGTATTTTACCACCCTTTCTAATACCTATAATGTCAGACATAGGCTCATAAGTTCTTTATCCATCTACAATGTCAAATTAGGATTTTCTCTCAAAGATAATCCCCAAGAACAAGATCTAAATCATTCTTCAAGAAACTAAGAGATTTAAGTTCTTCAAGTCCAAGGACTTCAAGAAACTCATAATCAAGGTGTGTCATGTGTTGATTCATGGGTCCCTTTCACCCATGAAGCTCAAGAATCTCACTTCAAAATCCAAGATTTGTGTATTTATGAATATTCATGATGTAAATTGAATTGAAATTCATGTTCATGATGTTGTGGGGTTTTGATTCATGTTTTTAAATTACATATTCCAATGATTGACCCTAGTATATGAAAATTTGCATGATAATCATGATAAACCCTTCAAATTTGCAAATTTATGCAACCATGACAATTAGATGCATTGATGATGGTATTATCAAAGTATGATCCTCATGTGTTTGATTAAATGCCTATGTGAAGGAAAAGTGTCATACTAGTGTGATGATATGAAATCCCCATTCATGTACAAGTTTATGCATGTCAAATGTTTGATGAAGTGTCTTAGTCAGTGAATTATAGATACATGTATAGCCCTTGTGGTGATTTAGAACTTGTACTTCATGAAATCTCCAAATTATTATATTATGGATTGTTGATGTTGGTCATGTATTCAAGAAAGTCATGCTTTGTCAATTTTTGTCCATCGAGTCCTGGGGTGTACTTGTACCCAAAAAATATAGTTGTGTGCCTAGAGTCAGTGTCATCTTTTCACGTTATCCTCAGTCAATCCATGATCCATAGAACTCAGTCAGTCATGTGACTCAGGAAAGCTAAGAAATCCAGTAATCTTAGAAATCTCAGACAGTTATCAGATCATAGTAGCATTCCGTCTGTCCACAAAAATTTAGTTAACTCAATCCATTCAGTTCAATTAATCATGTTCAATGTCTATTTAGATGGGACTAGAAATTAGAACCGAGAGAACCCAAGGATGGGAACCCACCTATTATATGAGGGTGTGATTCTTAGAAGGAATTCTTGCATTCCAGAACTACGTAGCCAACGTAGGTTGAGACATCATAGCCTGTTATATGAGGGTAGTTGAGGTGGCTTAACCTATTATATGAGGGTTCCCACCATTCTTATTAGAGTTACCTATTCTATGAAGGTTACTCACAGATTGTCCTTACCAGTGGCACAGTATTGACACCCTTCCAATTGGGGTTACAAATTGGACCCCAACTTAGCTATATTACATTATTTAGGGCATATCAGTTAGATGAATACTTTCCTATAGTTTTAGTATGGAATTAGGACTGTCACATATAGTCATTCAGTCTTAGTAATAGAACTCAGATAGTTCTATAGAATTTAGGACTGTCAGATACAGTCAACTTAGAATAGTACGGAACTCAGCTAGTTCTATCAGAAACTAGACTGTCAGATACAATCACTCAGTATTAGTTATTTTAGTTATATAGCTATCATTATCTCGTGTTATCAGTACTCAAATTCAGTAATCATGTCATCACAAACTCAGTTATAGTTATTATGTATTCATATATGTATTCTTCTATTCATGTTATTCAGTCAGTTAGTATAGTTCATGCGTGTGAACCACTTGCATTTAGCCTACCTCACATGCATTCTAGTACATTCAAATGTACTGATGCATTTGTGCTATGGTATTTCATACCATAAGTTCATAAGCACGAGCTCCAGAGCATCAATAGCATTCCAGTCTCAGCAGTCAGAGTTAGCAGTGAGTCCTCATCCTTCGAAGACATGACCACTACTTTATTATCTCATTAATTAATTTATTTCAGTAGTTGGAGTTAGTTAGGGACATGTCCCATCAACTCCTTATTCAGACAGTTTAGTCAGTTAGAGGCTTTTCAGACTAGCATATTCAGATAGTTATTTCAGTTGTTTTGGGTATTTCATACCCCTTCCAGTGGTATATTTTATCAGTTATGTTACATTTTTGAACCATATGGTCTTTCAGCCTTTATTTCCTCATTTATATAGTATATTATACAGCTTTTAGGTACATAGGTCAGTCATGGGTTAGCTTGTGGTCCTTTGGGGTAATGAGCACTGTGTAGCATTCTGGGTACCAGATTTGGGGCATTACAAACTTGGTATCAAAGCCTAAGATTCAATAGAGTCCTAGGAAGTCTGAAAGCCGCATCTAGTAAAGTCTTGTACATGGGTGTGTTGCGCGCCACATTTATGTGCAGGAGGCTATAAGATTTTTTAGGAATAGTTTCCCATCTTTTAGTATTCATGTCATGCCAATGAGCATAATCTCAAGTTAATCTCTCAGTCTAATCCTTTTCTCTTCCGCTTATAGAACATGCCTCCCAAGAAGAGGACTAGAACTCAGTCAGCCCCTCAGCACGAAGATTCTTTGGGCGAGCATGTCTCTCATGCAGAGTTTAGAGCTATATACACTACTCTCTTTCAGTCAGTTGCTGCTCAAAATAAATGACCAGCTGTTGTTTCGGCCAACCCAGTGGCTAATTTAGCTGCAGCCAGGATTTAGGACTTCACCTGAATGAATCCTTCATCTTTTCTCGGGTCTAAGTCAAATGAGGACCCTCATCGATCAGATTGAGAAGGTTATAGACATCATGGGGGTTACTTTTAAAGAGAGAACTGAGCTAGCTGCATATCAATTACAGGACATTTCTCACACTTGGTTTTAATAGTGGAAGTCAGAAAGGCCAGATGATGCAGGGCCTATTGAGTGGAAGGAGTTTGTCACCGCATTCTTAGATAGATTCTTTCCTCAAGAGCTGAGAAAGGCTAAGGTGTTAAAATTTATCAACCTCAGGTAGGGCAATATGATGGTGAAAGAGTATTCTCTTAAGTTTACTTAATTATCCAGATATGCCCTTATTTCTGGGGTGAATGATCGTGTAGTCAATGAGTGAAGGTCCGCGATGTTGAACAGTGACATGAACATAGCCAGGCTTATGACCCATGCTCAACAGATAGAAGAGAAAAGGATTAAAATAAGGGAGAAGCATAATAAGAGTGAAAGGACAGGTAGTTTCAACATTTCTCAGCCCAAATCAGAAGGAGAAAACCGTTCTCAGTTTCGTCATAAGTCATCAGTTCCAACTCCTTCTTCATCTAGTACTCCAGCTCCTAGATTCAGAGATGGTAACAGAGATAGAGCACCAGGATCTAAGTCTCAGGGCAGTGTTAGCAGTGCCCGCACCTATCCTTTTTGCTAGACTTGTGGCAACACCATCAAGGTATTTTCAAAGATGGAAATGGTATTTGTTTCGGATGTGGCAAGCCGGCCAACAGAGTCAGATACTGTCCTCAGCCAGGTCCTCAAGGTTAAAAGAACCATTCCTCAGCTCAGTTCGATCACCTAATGCAGCAAGGTGCTACCTCCAGTACTACTAGTGGGCAACGCCCAAATTAATTTTATGCTCTCCAGTCCTGGCAAGATTAGGAAAATTCTCCTGATGTGGTTATTGGTACATTACGAATCTTTTGTGTGCATGTTTATGCTTTGCTAGATCCAGTATCTTCTTTGTCTTTTGTTTCTCCTTATATAGCAGGCGATTTCAAAACTATTACCAAAATTCTAGAAGAGCCCTTTTCAATATCTACCCCAGTGGATAAGACCATCATAGCCCGGCGGGTATATAGGAACTGCCCGATTATGATATTTTAGAAAGTCATTTCAGCGGTCTTAGTCGAATTAGAGATGACTTATTTGATATCATTCTCGGTATAGATTGGCTTCATTCCTGCTATGCCACAGTTGACTGCAAAAATAGAATAGTCCAATTCCAGTTTCTGAATAAACCCATCCTAGAGTAGAAGGGTAGTACTTCAGAGTTCAGAGGTCAGCTTGTTTCCTACCTTCAGGCATGGAAAATAATATCTAAGAGGTATGTCTATCATCTTATTCATGTTAAGGACTCTATCTCCAAAACTCTCAGTCTTAAATCAGTCCCAGTAGTGAATGAATATTCAGATATCTTTCTTGGAGATCTTCCAGGAATTTCTCCTGAAAGGGGAATAGACTTTGGCATTGATCTTCTTCAAGATACTCAACCTATATCTATTCCGCCATATCAAATCGCACCAGTAAAACTCATAGAATTGAAAGAGCAGTTGAAGGATCTCTTAGACAAGTGGTTCATCAGGCCCTGTATGTCCCCGCGAAGTGCACCAGTTTTATTCGTGCGTAAGAAAGATGGTTCTCTCAGAATGTGTATTGTTTACCATCAGCTCAATAAAGTTAAGGTCAAGAATAAGTATCCCCTTCACAGAATCGATAAAATATTTGACCAGCTTCAGGGTGCCAGCTATTTCTCTAAGATAGACCTCAGATCCGGCTATCATCAGCTCAGAGTCAGATAATGTAAAATTCTGAAAATAGCTTTTCATACTCGGTATAGACACTTTGAGTTTTTGGTCATGCCCTTCGGTCTTACTAATTCCCCAGCCGCTTTCATGGACTTGATGAACCGGGTGTTTAAGCAGTACTTGGGCATGTTCGTCATAGTCTTCATAGATGATATTCTGGTCTATTCTTGCAGTAAGAATGATCAGGCAGACTATTTTAGAATCATACTTTAGACTCTCAGAGATTATCAGTTATTTGGCAAATTCAGTAAGTGTGACTTTTGGCTAAGGTCAGTAGCATTCCTTAGCCATATCATTTCAAGTGATGGCATTAGAGTAGAACATCAAAAGATCAAAGCGCTAAGACACTGGCCCAGACCTGTCTCTCCATCAGACATCAGGAGTTTCTTAGGTTTGGCTGGCTATTACAGATGGTTTATTGAGGGATTTTCATCTATTACATCCCCTATGTCCAGATAGACTTAAAAGAAAGTCAACTTTCAGTGGTCAGATCCTTGCGAGAAGAATTTTTAGGAGTTGAAGACTCGAATCACCTCAGCTCCAGTCTTAGCTCTTCCAGATGGCCCAGATGGGTTCGTAGTGTATTGTGATATATCTAGAGGAGGTTTGGGTTGTGTCCTCGTGCAGCATGGTAAGTTCATAGCCTACACCTTCAGGAAACTTAATTCCCATGAGAAGAATTATCCGACTCATGATCTTGAGTTAGAAGTCATAGTATTTGCCTTAAAGATTTAGAGGCATTATCTATACGGAGTTCATGTAGATGTGTTCACAGATAATAAGATCCTTAAGTATGTCTTTTCTCAAAAAGATCTTAATCTTCGTTAGAGAAGATGGTTAGATCTCTTGGAAGATTATGACATTAGTGTTCTTTATCATCCGGACAAGGCTAACGTTGTGGCCGATTCTCTCAGTAGATTGTCTATGGGTAGTGTTGCTCATGTTAAGGAAAATAAGAAGAAGTTATCTCAGGAAATCCATCAGCTTTCCAGACTAGACGCTCACTTAGTCGATTCAGAGGAGGGTGATATATGGGTTCAGAGTAGTTCAGAATCGTCTCTAGTTTCTGAGGTGAAAGAAAAGCAAGATAGAGATTCCAGGCTTGTCAAGTTAAAAGAGTCAGTTAAGGGTTAGAAAGTAGAGGTTTTCTCCCAAGAGGGAGATGGTGTATTGCATTGTCAGGGTCATCTGTGTGTTCTAGGTATAGACAAATTAAGGCAGCGAATTCTTACAGAAGCGCATGTTGCATACTACTATATTCATCCATAAATATGTACCATGACTTGCGAGAGATCTATTGGTGGAGTGGGATGAAGAGAGATATTACAGAGTTTGTGGCTAAGTACTCTACATATCAGTAGGTTAAGATAGAGCATCAAAAGCCTAGTAGGTCTATGTAGGAGTTTAGTATTCCTACTTCGAAGTGGGAAGAAGTGAACATCGAATTCATGACGGGTTCGCCTCGTACCCATCAACAGCATGATTTGATTTGGGTCATTGTAGACATGATAACCAAATCAGCTTATTTTCTTCTAATCTATACCTCTTATTTAGTCGAGGATTACGCCAAACTCTACATCAGAGGGTTGGTCAGATTGCACAGAGTTTCATTATCCATTATCTCAGACAAAGGTACCCAGTTTACCTTTCATTTCTGGAAAGCATTCCAAAAGGGTCTTAGTACCCAAGTTCATTTCAGTACCGCCTTCTATCCTCAGAAATATGGTCAAGAAGAAAGGACCACTCATACATTATAAGATATGCTAAGGGCATGTGCAATTGATTTCAAGGTTAGTTGGGATGACCACTTGCCCTTGATTGAGTTTGCATACAACAATAGCTATCATTCCAGTATTAAGATGGCTCAATTTGAAGCTCTCTATACTAGGAGCTGCAGATCTCCAGTTGGTTGGTTCGAAGTTAGTGAGGCCTCATTCATAGGTCCTGACTTAGTATTCGATGCCTTAGAGAAAGTCCAGTTGATCAGAGAAAGACTTCGGGCTACTCAGTGCTGATAAAAGTCTTATGTAGATGTGTGTAGCAAGGACCTCGAGTTCAAGGTTGGTGACTATATCTATCTAAAGATCTCTCCCATGAAGGGAGTGAAGAGATTCGGCAAAAAGGGAAAGCTCAGTCCCCGATATGTCGGTCCCTTCAAGATTCTTAGTCAATTTGGCAAGGTAGATTATGAGCTCGAATTGCCTTTAGATCTAGACTCAGTTCATCCATCTTCCATGTCTCTTTTCTTAAGAAGTGCATAAGTGACCCAGCAGTTGTAGTCCCTATTCAGAGCATAGATGTTCAGAATAGCCTCTCTTGTGAAGAAATTCCAGTCAAAACCCTAGACTATCAAACTCGTAGACTAAGGAACAAATAAGTCCCTCTAGTCAAAGTTATTTGGCAAAATCAGTCCGTTGAAGGAGCTACTTGGGAAGTAGAAGTATACATGCATACCAAGTATCCTCACCTCTTCCCCGCTAACTCAGACCTAGCTCAAGGTAATAGTTCTTCCTAAGCTTATTCAGTTTCATGTTCAGAATTCCATTATTAACTTGGTATTACAAACCATAGCTATTCAGTCATGCATTCATCAGTTCAGTCATATAATCATGCATCAGATGTGCATTCTCATTGTCAGAACCTTAGTTCATCAGAACACTCATTCATTTATTCCTGAATCAGTTACACATGCATCAGATATGTATGTTCGGTATGATATATTTAGTTATCAGTCATGTCAGTCATGAGATCATATTTCAGTTGTTTATGTTCAGAGTGTACATCAGTTTATCTTCTTCCCTCTTACTTAGTCTCATTTGAGGATGAATGTTCTTAAGGGAGAGATATTGTAATACCCCATACTCCTACCCAGCTTGAAATCATCCTAAAAATGTTAAAAACTTACTTTGAAAGATGAATCCACTTTTATACACATGGAATTTTTAAAAATTTTACTTTTTGTTGAGTGGAAAATTGAATAAGATTTCCATCGATACCTATCTAGTCAAAATTTGGTAACGGGGTAGAAAGTTATAGCTGAAATACAGAAAGCAGTCAAAACAGCCCAAGTGCGACGGTGAAGGCCGACAGACCATCAAGCTAGCGATGGATCATCATCCAAACCATCGCAGCAGAGGAATTTAGACCACATTCTGCCTAAGAGAGATGGCTCAGAACAACAGACCATCGAGCTAGCGACGAACCATCGCCCAAGCCATCGTAGGAGAGGCACTGAACCTCTCTTCTACCCAGGTGCAATGGTCAAGACCGACCGACCATCAACCCAATGACGAATCATCATACCCACTGTCGCATATTTCATTCAGTTATCTTAAGTCCTTTTTAAAAAGGGCTTTTCAATCCTTTACCACCCTTTGTAATATCTAATAATATCAGACATAGGCTCATAAGTTCTTTATCCATCTACAACATCAAATTAGGGCTTTCTCTCAAAGATAATCCCCAAGAACAAGATCCAAATCATTCTTCAAGAAACTAAGAGGTTCAAGTTCTTCAAGTCCAAGGACTTCAAGAAACTCACAATCAAGGTATGTCATGTGTTGATTCATGAGTCCCTTTCACCCATGAAGCTCAACAATCTCTCTTCAGATTCCAAGATTTTTGTATTTATGAATATTCATGATGTAAATTGAATTGAAATTCATGTTCATGATGTTTTAGGGTTTTGATTTATGTTTTTAAATTACATATTCCAATTATTGACCCTAGTATAGGATGATTTGCATGATAATCATAATAAACCCTTCAAATTTGCAAATTTATTTATGCAACCATGATAATTAGATGCATTGATGATGTTATAAACAAAGTATTCTCCCCATGTGTTTGATTAAATTCCTATGTGAAGTAAAATTGTCATACTAGTGTGATAATATGAAATCCCTATTCATGTACAAGTTTATGCATGTCAAATGTTTGATGAAGAGCCTTAGTCAGTGAATTATGGATACATGTATAGCCGTTGTGGTGCTTTAGAACTTGTACTTTAAGAAATCTCCTACTTATTATATTATGAATTGTTGATATTGGTCATGTATTCAAGAAAGTCATGCTTTGTCGGTTTCTGTCCATCGAGTCTTGGGGGTACTTGTACCCAAAAAATATAGCTATGTGCCTAGAGACAATGTCATATTTTCACGATATCCTCAGTCAATCCAAGATCCATAGAACTCAGTCAGTCATGTGACTCAGGAAAGCTCAGAAATCCAGTAATCTTAGAAATCTCAGATAATTATTAGATATAAGTAGCATTCCTTCAGTCCACGAAAATTTAATTAACTCAGTCCAATCAGTTCAGTTAATCATATTTAGTGTCTATACAGATAGGACTAGAAATTAGCACCGGGCGAACCCAAGGATGGGAACCCACCAGTTATATTAGGGTGTGATTCTTAGAAGAAATCCTTGCATTCCAGAACTACGTAGCCAGCATAGGTTGAGACATCATAGCCTGTTATATGAGGGTAGATAAGGTGGCTTACACTGTTATATTAGGGTTCCCACCATTCTCACTAGAGTCACCTGCTATATGATGGTTATTCATAGATTGTCCTTACCTGTGGCACGGTAATCACACCCTTCCAATTGGGGTTACAGATTGGACCCCAACTCAGCTATATTACATTATTTAGGGCATATTGATTAGATAACTAATTTCCCACAGTTTTAGTACAGAATCAGGACTGTCATATACAGTCATTCAGTCTCAGTAATAAAACTCAGATAGTTCTACAGAATTTAGGACTGTCAGATACAGCCAACTTAAAATAGTATTAAACTCAGCTAGTTCTATCAAAAACTACACTGTAAGATATAGTCGCTCAGTATTAGTTATTTCAGTTATATAGTTATCAGAACTCAGATTCAGTAATCATGTCATCAAGAACTCAGTTATAGTTATTATGTATTCATGCATGTATTCTCGCGTTCATGTTATTAAGTTAGTTAGTATAGTTCTTGCATTTGAACCCTTTGCATTCAGCCTACCTCACATGCATACTAGTACATTCAAATGTTCTGACGCATTTACACTATGGTGTTTTATACCATAGGTTCAAAAGCACGAGCTCCAGAGCATCAATAGTATTCCAGTCTCAGCAGTCAGAGTTAGTAGTGAGTCCTCATCCTTTGAGGACATGACCATTATTTTATTATCTCATAAATTAACTTATTTTATTAGTTGGAGTTAGTTGGGGACATATCCCATCAACTCCTTCTTTAGATAGTTCAGTTAGTTATAGGCTTTTCAGACTAGCATGTTCAGATAGTTATTTTAGTTTTTTTGGGTATTTCATACCCCCTCCACATGTTATGTTTTATCAGTTATGTTATAGTTTTGAACCTTATGAACTTTCAACCTTTATTTTTGGATTTATACAGTTTATTATGCAGTATTCAGGTATAGATATCAGTCATGGGTTAGCTTGTGGTCCTTTGGGGTCATGAGTACCATGTAGCATTTTGGGTACCAGATTTAGGGTGTTACAAATATGTTCACTGCTCGATTTGCAAATGTCAATTTGATAAGATAGTTTTCCAAAATTAAGGGGAGAAGATAATGACATTATAAAGAAATTTTATGAAAAAATCCATCACTATCTCATCTTGATTCATGTGCTTCTATTTTTGATCAAGAAGTACAAAAGATTATTCATCTACAAGAAATTGCAAATCAAATGCCAAACGCATTTACAGATTTGAAAAGGATCACTAAATCACATATTCCTGCAGAGAATGTCCCAAATAAAATTGATGTCCCTAAAGGACCATCCACTAGTGTCATAGCTAATGAATCTAAATTACGCTTGAAGCGTGGTAGACCATTAGGTTCTAAGGATCGAAATCCTAGAAAAAAAAAACAAATGGTCAAGATGACACTACGAAAGATCCTCACATGGAAGTTTAAAATTTGGGCAATGTTAATATTCCTGAAGGAATTAATGATCCTGAGACTCAAGAAAATGAGGAACTATCCATAAATTCAAGTGATGATGAAACTAATTTGAACCGATCTGAAATATTAGTGGATTATGTCTTTGCATATAATGTTGCAACAAAAATCATGCAAGATAGTGAGTATCTTAAACCTCGATCTTTCACAGAATGTCGACAAGGAAATGACTGGCCAAAATGGCAAGAAACAATTCAGTCTGAATTGAATTCATTTGCCAAACGTAAAGTTTTTGGACCTAGAGATCAAACACCTAATGGTGTTAAGCCTGTTGGCTATAAATGGGTCTTTGTACGAAAAAAATAAGAAAAATAAAATACCAAGGATTTTCACAACGGCCTGGTGTCGATTATGATGAGACATATTCACCAGTTATGGACGCAATAACATTGCGTTATCTTATTAGTTTCACTGTACATGAGAGACTTGAAATGCATTTAATAGATGTGGTAACAACCTATCTATATGGATCACTTGATAATGAGATATATATGAAAATTCCCAAAGGATTTAAAATGTCAAAAGAATATAGTTCAAAGCCTCAGGAAATGTATTCCATTAGATTGCAAAGATCATTATATGGTTAGAAGCAATCTGGATGGATATGGTATAACTATCTAAGTGAATATTTATCTAAGGAAGTTTATACGAATGATGAAATTTGCCCATGTGTTTTCATAAAGAAAAAAACATCGGCGTTTGTTATACTTACTGTCTATATCGATGACATAATGGAACTCCAATAGAGCTTCAAAAGGTAATTGATTACCTAATGAAAGAATTTGAGATGAAAGATCTCGGAAAGACAAAGTTATGCCTTGGTTTGCAAATTGAGCATTTGACAAACAGTATCTTTGTCCATCAATCTTCTTACACAGAAAAGGTGTTGAAACGATTCTATATGGATGGAGCACATCCATTAAGTACTCCGATGGTTTTTCGATCACTTGATGTGAATAAAGATCCATTCTGACCTCAAGAAAAGAATGAGGAACCCATTGGTCCTAAAATACCATATCTTAGTACAATTGGTGCACTAATATATCTTGCAAATACTACAAGTCCTGATATAGCCTTTTTAGCTAATTTGTTAGCAAGGTATTGTTCTGCTCCTACTAGGAGACATTGGAATGGGATAAAACACATATTATGGTATCTAATAGAGACTATCGATATGAGCTTATTTTATTCTAAAGATTATAGTTCTGATCTTGTTGGTTATGCTGATGCTGGTACTTATCTGGCCCGCATAAAGCTCAATCTCAAACAGGCTATGTGTTCATATGTGGGGGTATTGCCATATCTTAGAGATCAACAAAGAAGTCTATCATAGCCACTTCATCAAATCACGTTGAGATTATAGCTATTTATGAAGCAAGATGAGAGTGTGTGTGTGGTTGAGGTCTTTAATACATCTCATTCGAGAAAAATGTCGCTTGAAATGTGACAAAGTAACCACAATTTTATATGAAGATAATGCAGCATGCATAGCACAACTTAAAGAAGGATTCATAAAAGGAGATAGAATAAAGTACATTTGGCCAAAGCTCTTCTATAAACATGAGCTCCAAAAGAATGGTGATATTAATGAACAACAAATTCGTTCAAGTAACAATATGGTTGATTTATTCACCAAGTCTCTTCCAACTGCAACTTTCAAGAAGATGGTGCATAAGATCGGAATGCAAAAACTCAAGGATGTTCTTATTAGGGGAAGTTAATACACATTGTACTATTTTTCCCTTACGAGATTTTGTCCCACTGGGTTTTCCTTGTAAGTTTTTTAATGAGGCAACTATTGTTAAACATTCAAGGGGGAGTGTCATGATATATATCAATTATAGTGAATGTCTATGAAGATCTATCAAGATCTATTTGATGTCTATCAGGATTTGATGTATCTGTCTTTTTGTGTAAAACTAGGAGCAAATTTTCCCTATAAATAGAAGGCTTTCTTCATTGTAAATCACCCCTCAAGAGAAATAACAATTACTCTCTATTCTTCTTCTTCTCTATTCTTTTGTGTTTCATAACACAAAGGACTATTTAACTCTCAAGACATAAGGGTCCATATTTATAATTTTCTCGAGTAAACTTTGTAAAATATGAGGGATATTCGGTTCGAAGACAAGTTATATAAGGATTTTGGTTTAAAGACAAGTTGTACAAAAATTTGTAATCCAAAAATTAATAACGCATAGAATAGTTATCTTTTGTTGGGTTTTTGATTTATGGTACTAAATAAATTTTGATCCATAAAATATCATTTAAAATATTCAATTATATTTAAATTGAAGTTGATGAATTTTCAGTTATATACTTAAATGCTTGATCTTCATATGATTTAGGAAAAAAATAATTTTGTCTTTTTGAATGCCTTTATCATTGTATAAGTTATATACATGAATTTTAAGTAGAGTAATAGATATGACAATCCAACCAAAAAGAAAAAAGAAATGATAATACCTTGGATTTAGTCGCTCAAAGATACAATAACCCTTAATGTTTTACATATATATATATATATATATATACAAAGATACAATAACCCTTAATGTTTTACATATATATATATATATATATACTAGTCTAGTCCACGTGCGTTGCACATGTATCAAATGTTAATTAAGAATAAATGTATATAAAAATATATCAATATGTATGGTATATTATTTAGTACAAAAATTTTAAAAATAGAGATAATACCCAATTACCTCCTGAACTATACCCAAAAAGGCTATGACACACCTCAACTTAAAGGGGATCCTATTACCCCTTGAACTAATCAAAAGTATAATTTGACACCCTTAGTGCCTAAGTGGTGTGCCTACGTGGCACATACGTGGCACAACATACTGAAGTGTCCATGTAGGCACACGTGTGTGCCATGTATGCGCCACGTAGGCACCACATAGGCACTAAGGGTGTCAAAATTACACTTTAAATTAGTTCAGGAGGGTAATAGGACCCCCTTTAAGTTGAGGTGTGTCATAGTCTTTTTGGGTATAGTTCAGAGGGATAATTGGGTATTTTCTCTTTTGAATATAAAAAAGTGTAGTAAACTAAAGAGGAACAAGATAAATCACCGTCACACTAATAATCAAAAAGCAAAATTAGATGTAGTAAAAAATATATTTCACGTTTAAGGTTATACTATTTAGTCTTTTTCTATAAGTTGAGATGGTCTGAATTGATGACAACCAGAGTTTAGATGCCCGAAATAGTGTTTAGTCATTAATATACTGATTTTCTAATGCTAAAAACACTTTATTTTTAACATGTTAGGAGTCGTTTGGTTAGTGAATAAGATTAAAAATAATTTGAAGGAAAAAAGTAAATTAACAGTTGATCTTCATATCTCAGAAATTATGTTAATAGTATAATTTTTTGTTTTTAGAATTATAAAGTAGGTCTTTTACAACATATATATTTATAATTTAGAAAATATGATCAAATATATTACTCAATATTGTGAATTAGAGTTGATATACTCCTTATTAAAAAATGGCTAACATATACCCTCGACATCCAACAAATTACTCATATTTATCATTTTCGTTAACGAATCATTATTTAACATTAAAAATAATTTGTTAAGTTTTAAAAGGGAAATTACCAAGTGGCTATAAAAATAATGACCCCCACCTCCATCCCCAAAATTATTTTCACCCATACAAACCTGACCCAACTGGAAAAAAAACAAAGCAACCCTCTCATTTATTCACTTCATTCACTGCAACTAAGTTAGATCGCTCAAGGGATTGGATTGACATGCCACAGTCAAGAAACAACAATAACAATAACAACATATTGAGTGTATCACTACAAAGTGGGGTCTGGGGAGGGTAAAGTGTACATAGTTCATATCACCGCATCAATCCAAGTAGAGAGGTTATTTTCGATAGACCATTGACTGCACAGTCAAAAAAATAAAATAATTATGCAAACTTCAGTTGATCAGTAGCCAACCAACAATTAATACATAGGTAGAATTTGAGAATTTCAGTTCGTGAAATTGCTAATGCTCAATTGTTGACTTGGAGGAACCGAGCGTTGTAATGAAGCTCTTCAAAAGCTTGGAAATAAGTATGACATTGTCGTTAACATACAAGGAGATGAACCTCTTATAGAATTGGAGATAATAGATGGCACTGCCAAAGCCCTGCAGGTAAATTTCATTATTTCTCGATGCCGATATAAGTTGTTGTTAAACATTTTGAAGTTAATTCTGACAAAAGGTTGTCACTTTTGCTAGTTACTTGCTAGAAACATCAATGATCATTCATATGCTTCTCTCCTAGCTACTTGCTGCTTTCCTAAATTCTAGTGCCATGTTCACGAGATTCTCAGCTTGTGGCACAAAAGCAGATGGCAACAAAATTAAAGCAATATAGTCTACATATTTATACCTTCTCTATCATTTACACTCGAGATCAAACAAAAATTTAGGCTACCCTTCACTTCTTGAAAGGAAAATAAGAGTATTTAGAATGTATTAAATGTCTTTTAATTTTGTGATTTTAAACATTACGGTCTTAAACATGTCATGTGAAGCTTAAAATTTAAAGAGTTGTCCAAAAAATGAAAGACATCCTTTTAAAACTAAATTCTATCCTCTTAATGATGTTAAATAAAGACACCCAACTTTGGGTCTACACTACAAAAAAGATCTATGAAAGTTTACGTGGCTCTCTAGTATGAGCTTCTGCATTATATGAGGTTTTAAGAATATCAAAATCATACATGTTAATCCTACAAAACTGTATAATTATCAAAATAAAGAATAGCATCGACACATCATTTATAACTCAAATATTTTTAGTATCCAAAAATATTAATTTTCAAAAAATAGCATCGTAACATAGAGATTAATGGTGATTCTTAGGATGAAAAACATACCACTTGCTGCTGACAATGATCTTTTGTTGGCCAGGAAACTGAAATTTTGCATGGCGAAGAACCTCTTGAGCATAGATAGCATTGCCACCTCTGCAGCACAAACACAAATGCTGACCAAAAGCTTCCAATTACGAGCCCTTGATCTAGCTGCAGATTCTCTGTTCTTAATCCTCCTCCTACATCTTTCAAAGAACTACCAAATCGCCTGCCTCTTCCACTTTCAAATTAGATAAGCTGAACCATACAAAGAATGTTATTTTTTGAAAACAATAGCAATTTAAAAAATTAGACTTCGGACCTTGTTCAACATGATCTAGCTTGCTACAGTCTACCTTAAGGAAGCAAACTAACCATAACTTATTTCAAAAATAACGTGGAATTATGCACCAATAAAAATTATTAAACTCAAATAATTATAATAATTGTTCAAAATAAGAAAATGTCGTTGGAAAGTATACTTATAATAACAATCGTGAGTTATAACCATATGAAGTATGATTCTTCCATCATTCCTGGCCATAATAAATTTATCACTCGAATTACTATCCACCATCAAAATTAATATTTAATTAAGCAGCAACAGATATGTACTTTAATAAATAGTGTTAAACTTTTATGAATACTTGAAGTCAAGAAGGGCGAGACTTAAGGAGAAATCATACATTTGCGTTATCCATCAACAATGTTCAAGAATGTTTCTGCAAAATACAATCTTGTTAGAGTATGGGCCCTACTGATTTCTCGATTCTACTGTTTGCCTATCTGTAAAACAGGTAAGTAAACGCAGTTTGCAGAAGAGAAAGCTGAACACGGTATTTTTACGTGGAAAATACCCAGCTCAAGAAAGGTGTAAAAAACCACGACCTGTACCTCTATAGGATTTAACCCCAACTTCACTAAAACTCTTGAGCCTCAACAATCAAACAATTACAAGGCTTCTTATAACTTAGGAATTAAAACTTCTAATTCCTATCACTACAAAAACACAAATCTCACTCAAGATAAGTGTTCCCAAATCTTTGAGTTTCCCAACTTGAAGACAAATACTTCTTTTTCAATTTATAGATCACTGAGTACAAGAACTATAACATGTTACAATTAGAAGAACCTACCTATTACAACTGATCTACGACTTAAGAAGTACAGATTAGGTTCTCCTTCAACTGGACGAACTTGTTTGCTTGATTGTTGACTTTCTCTTTTGTGCACGCCGTGCTTCGATCTTTTCCCTTGTATTTATAGCAACCCTAGTTAAAACCTTCAGTTGATCTCCTTTCCTTACTTGAATTGGATTGCCTTTTCGTCTTTTAATTTTTGCTGTCTTTTCTTGTTTCCTAGTTTGAATTAGACTTCCTTGATGTCCTTCCTCTCTTAATTTGGATTGCCTTCACTCTTTTGGATTTGAAATTGTTTCATCCTATCCGCCTTGTAGAATATTCATGCTAATCAGTCGACAGTAGTAGATTCACTTGTGTGGAACATGTTGCATGGAACATGTTGTGGAACCTGTTTCATTCACTGTGTTCATCATCAAAACTTCATTTTTCTTTTCCTAACAAATTCCTTATTTTTGATGATGACAAATTCAATACCTCAGCATCCTTTATTCAACCCTGACATACTCAGTAAAGAACTATGACTAGAAGATCACAGAGAATAAAACATGGTTAGTCAATGAGTTATAAGTGTTGCATAGTCTATTCTTCCCCCTTTTGACATCATCGAAAAACTGATTCAACAAGTGAAAAATTATTTAATAATTTATGGCCATTGAGGCAATCACTAAGACAATCAAAATTTAGAATAATAGAACATAAATACAGGAAGATAATGCAGGAGCAGAACATGTGAAAACAACTAAGACCATTTCATTCATGATGTGACTTATATTAACCAGTAGCACCCTAATAGAAAATAAGTTATTTAAGGAAAGGAACAAAAAGTTGGTCTTGGATATCAGAGACCAGGGCTAAAGGAATAAAAAGGAGGGAATTAGAGAGGTGAGTTTCCTAATCACATCAGCATTTTCAGCTCTTTCTCTTT
>NC_061121.1:209203524-209231487 GCF_002878395.1 Capsicum annuum
AGAGGTGAGTTTCCTAATCACATCAGCATTTTCAGCTCTTTCTCTTTCCAGTAGTGAGGTTAGGGAAGCAATTTGATCTTGAAAAATCCCTCTTTCCACTTGTACAGCTTCGACCTCACCCTGTTTATCAGCCAGTGCATTCCTTAGTCTCTGCATGGGATTATCCACCTTCCTCATGGAACCAGGTAGCATCATATGATTCACACTTCCTATGATGTCTTTCACAGTCTGTGAAGACCATACTTGAATAGGCACCCTAAACTCCTTAAGGATAGGGGTAAGCCAGAATTCATAAGGAAGTGCATGCCTATTTTTCTCCTTGATGAGTACCCTTTGCATATGCTTCAGAATAAGTCTAGGTAGATTAATTCTTACTTCAGTAACCAGCAATTCCATGAGAGTGAGATCCAAAAAACTAGCCATATTTCTTCTCTTCTTCCTAAGAATGATCATCTTGTGTACTACATCAAAATAGAGCTGATGGGGGGGATATCTCTCTCTTAAAAACCCTTTCATGATGAATCAGATGAGGATTCCCATAGAAATTTCTACAAATTTCAAGAGAAGAACTAAGGTTGTCCAGGGGTGGACAATTTCCCTTGATATAGTGACCCCAACCACCAGAAGGAATATGTAGAATCCTAGCAATATCAGCAATGTAAAGGTTCATAGTAACCTTTCTCACAGTAGTAGAAAACAACTAACCTATGCCCATCCCATTTGTATAGAACTCATAGACTTTAGGTTTGCCAAATTTTCTCTGAATATCTACCTGAAGAAACAACAGAGACCATCCTTGGAACTCCAATTTTCTCATCAGAGTTTGCATGTCAGATCCTCCAAACCCACTGATAACTCTCCCTCTAGTTAATTGGTATTTTTAGAAGTGAAGATTATGAGCCTCAGGAGTATCTTGATGAAAAGATGGTACAGGACCCTCATAGTCAGAGTCCAACTCAGCAGTGGTGTCTGGATGGTACTCAAAGCCAGAGGAATCAGAGGGAACAGGTTTCCTGATATGTTTCTTTGATCTGGAAGAGGCCTTAAAAGGTGAAGCTTTTGAGGATATGGGATTCAACCCTTGACCTTTGGAGTGGATTAGAGGTGAATTTCTTGGGTACAAATTTTGGAGAGGTTTTGTAAGATGGAAAGACTTTGGTAGTTTTAGCCATGATAGTCTTAGTCTTCTTGATTGAGCGAAAAAGAATATCAGGGGATGATGCATGAGGAGGTGAGGGATCAGAGATGGAGAACCATTTTTTTTGCTTTCTTGAAGTGCTTAAGTCAAGGAAGCATCTTCACGCTTCTTCTTTTCTCTATTGTGAGGAGTTCGAAGTGCAGAGATAATTGGAGAGGGTTTCCAAGGAACTACATTATCAACAGATATAGATGAGGGTTTTCTCTGTGGTTGAGATCTGGATTTTCTGGGAATCAAGTCTGCTATGGGAAGGTCATCTCTGTCACTAGGGTTTTCATTAATTTCAACAATGTTGAGTGGGATGGGTGGAGGAAGGAGAAGGGGTTTCATAAAAGCTGAAGAAGGTGAAGGAATTTTGGAGAAAGGATTTTGAAGATGATGGAATACAGCGAAGTTGGTCAATTCATGGGAGATTTGTGGAGGGATGATAAAAGGTCAAGTGATGTTTAGGTGAAGGATAATGGATTTTATAAGGTTCTTAGTAGGGTTTTTGGATGATGAAGATGAAGAGAATGAAGGAGAGGCCATAATGGAATAAGATATTTTTCTTGATTTGGAGAATGGAGTTAAGATAGACTCAAGAAGATTATTTAAAGGAAAACTTTAGAGGAAGTTGAAGAGCCGAATAACTGTATGTGGCAGAGGAGTAATGATTGAGAAGTCTGAACTGATAGGAAAGGAAAGAGCATCTTTTAAAATGGAGCAAGTCCCTCGATTTTTGGCGGTTTAAATGAAACTGAAGGGACCATGTAAACAACTTGTTTCTTAGTAAGGTACTGTAAGATAAATTTAGTCATACCTGAAAGAAATGGTTATAATTTCCTCAGTGGTCCAGCTTTTCTGCAAAATCAACATAATCATGAGTTAACATATTCTAATTTTTGGACTTAGGATACATTTTTAATGTGTGAGACTGAATTAATCAACATTCACTTATAAAATAACCTATTCTAATCAAGCATTGAGGGAGACTTATGCAAGTTTAATCATCTCCAAGGCTAACCTATTTTTTTCAAAATGTTCTCTACTCAAAGCCTTAGTGAAGATGTCAGCAATTTGTTCCTCAGTAGAACAAAACATGATTGATATAAGACCTTTTTCAACATTGTCTCTAAGAAAGTGATGTCTAATATCAATATGCTTAGTTCTTTTATGTTGAACAGAATTTTTGGCTATGTTTATGGCACTTGTGTTATCACAAAAAATGGGGACACGCCCTACATCAATACCAAAGTCCTTAAGTTGTTGCTTAATCCATAGAAATTGAGCACAACAGGAACCTGCAACAATATATTCAGCTTCATCAGTTGACAAGGCTACTGAATTTTGCTTCTTAGTAGACCATGTAATCAAACATGTTCCAAGAAAGTGTGCCATACCAGTAGTACTTTTCCTGTCCACTAAGTAATCTCCAATATCAGCATCTGACTATCCCACCAAACTAAAGTTACCACCTTTAGGGTACCATAATCCAAGATTAGTGGTTTCTTTCAAGTATCTGAGAATTCTTTTCACAGATTTTAAACGAGACACTTTTGGCTTTGCTTGGAATCTAGCACACAGTCCTACACTAAACACAATATCAGGCCTGCTTGCTGTAAGATATAATAATGAGCCAATCATTCCTCTATATAATTTTTTCTCAACATCTGATCCTGTTTCATCTAACTCTAATTTTGTGGCAGTGGTAATAGGAGTGTTGATCTCTTTTGCTTCCTCCATAGAGAACCTTTTAAGAAGCTCTTTAGTATACTTCTGTTGGTGAATCATTGTCCCAGAGGCTAACTGCTTTATTTGCAAGCCCCAAAAGTAATTCAACTCCCCCATCATGCTCATCTCAAATTCACTACTCATGAGTTTGGCGAATTCATGGGTCATACTCATATTTGTTGAGCCAAAAATAATATCATCCACATATATCTGTCAATCAACAAGTCCTTCCTATTTGATTTCAATAAAAGAGTGTTGTCAATTTTACCTCTGGTATGACCATGTTCCAACAGGAATTTTGACAGTCTTTCATACCAAGCTCTTGGAGCTTATTTCAATCCATACAAGGCTTTGTCCAATCTGTATACGTAATCAGGAAAATTCTTTCTTTCAAAACCTGGAGGTTGTTTAACATACACTTTCTCCTTAAGAATGCCATTTAGGAATGCACTCTTTACATCCATCTAATAAAGGATAAACTCCATGTAGGCAGCAAAAGCAACAAGTAATTTTATAGCTTCAAGTCTAGCTACAGGTGCAAAAGTCTCATCAAAGTTAATTCCTTCTTCCTGATTGTATCCCTGGACCACCAATCTTGCCTTGTTTCTTGTGATTGTTCCATGCTCATCAACTTTGTTTCTGTAGACCCACTTAGTCCCAATTACTGATCTATCTTTTGGGAGAGAAACTAACTGTCATACTTTGCTTCTCTCAAACTGATTCAACTCTTTCTGCATGGCTATGATCCAGTCAGCCTCAAGCAATGCTTCAGCTACCTTCTTAGGTTTAATTTTTGATATAAATGCCTTGAAGGCACACATATTTCTCAATCCAGATCTTGTGGTAATCCTAGATGTAATATCAGTAAGTACATTCTCAATAGGATGTGATCCTTGATACTTGTATCCTTTTGGGATCAACCCTAGTGAGCTTCCAGGATAACTGCTGATGTTCTGAATGGGGATATTTTGAGGATCAGTTCCCCATGTCATTGTGACTTCTTCTTTAGTTCCCCCTATCAAGGTGTCTCCATGTTTGATAGCTCCAGTGGATGAACCGGGTGACATTTCCTGTTCCTCAGTGTCACTTCCTTCCTATAGGTTAGTCTTAACACAGAATTCATCACAGATTACATGCATGCTTTCTTCAACACAGTTAGCTCATTTGTTTAAAACCCTATAAGCTTTATCTTTAAGTGAGTATCCTAGAAAGATTCCCTCATCACTTTTAGCATTAAATTTTCCCAAATTATCCTTTCTATTATTGTGAATAAAACATTTACAACCAAAAGTTCTAAAGTGAGAAATATTTGGTTTTCTTCCTCTTAGTAATTCATAGGGAGTTTTATCTAACATAGGCCTGATCATCCATCTATTTATGATGTATGCAGCAGTACTCATTACCTCAGCCTATAGGTTTTGAGCAATGTCAGCTGCAAGCATCATTGTTCTAGCCATGTCTTTCAGGGTTCTATTTTTCCTTTCCACCACTCCATTTTGTTGTAGAGTTCTGGGAGCTGAGAAGTTATGATCTACACCATTTGCTGAACAAAATTCTAAGAATTTTACATTCTCAAATTCTGTACCATGTTCAGACCTTATGGAAACTAAAGAAGAGCCCAATTTCTTTTCAATTTTCTTAATGAAGATTTCAAAAGCACCAAAGGCATCTTCCTTAGAGGCTAGAAACAATGTCCATGTGAATCTGGAATAATCATTAATAATAACAAAAACATACCTTTTTCCACCTCTGCTTTGAACTCTCATGGGTCCACATAAGTCCATATGAACCAGGTCAAGACACTTGGTAGTGCTAACATGGTTCTTTTACTTAAACAAAGATCTTACTTGCTTCCTCCTTACACATGCACTGCATAACTTTTCCTTTTTAAACTTGGTTTTGGGTAATCCCAATACCATGTCTTTGGAAGAAAGTATGTTTAATTGTTTTAGACTTGCATGACCAAGTCTTCTGTGCCAAAGGAGGGGACCATTTTCTATAGTACTTAGACAGGTCATCTCAGATCTTAGTAATGCCATAATATAGGTTTTGTATACATTTTTGTATCTCTTTGCAGTGAGCACCACTTCTTTGGTGTCCATTCTTTTGACTTTGACCCCTGCAGCAGTAAAAATAACTTTATTACCTTTGTCAAACAACTGTGAAATACTCAGCAGGCTGTGCTTTAGCTCCTCAACAAGATAGACATCTTCCAATGCTTTTGATTCAGATGAGCCAATCTTCCCTACTCCAGTAATGATTCCCCTTTTTTCATTACCAAACAAAACTCCTCCTCCATCTATTTTAGAGAGTGAAAGGAACTTTCTCTTATCACCAGTCATGTGTCTTGAGCAAGCACTATCTAAGTACCAGTGTTTTTTGTTTTCTTTCACTTTCTCCTGCAATAGAAATCAATGGTTAGACTTAGGAACCCAGACTAACTTGGGTCCTATTTTATGAGTGATAGGATGAATCAAATTTCTTTTAGTCCATACGGGCAACATACAGCTCAAACTATTTCTCTAACCAGAACTAGATTTGTTCCTTTTGGTCTGAGAAACTTTCCATACCAGGTTTTGACTATTGGATCTACTTTTTGCAGCTACTAGGCATTCAGTAATGGGATGTCCAAGGTTACCACAGATATAGCACATATCTTGGGGTACATCAAAATTTTTGTGGAATCCCAATCCAATCGTTTCATTGTACATTCTTTCACCCAACTTATGAACAATTCTTGAGGAATTTGTCCACCTATTTGCCCTTTTAAGATCAAGTTTTAGTGTTGAAACTTCTTGATTCAGGTTGTTCATTTTTTCAGTTAAATCATAGCAGTCTTGTTTGTATCTAATTACCTCAAGTTCAGAATTTTCTTGATCTTTACTCATGGGTCTTTTTCCATTATCAGTTAAAGTTAGTTTGAGGACTTCAAATTTAAGACCATTGTTTGAAGTTTCTAGTTCTGCAATTTGTTTCTTAAGTGAGCTATTTTCTTTGTCAATAGTTCCTGTGTAAGCCTTCAAATCAATGAGATCAAATTTTAGGCTTATAAAATTGTTGAACAATTCATCCCTATCAGAGGTTAACTCTTGGAAATCATCAATCAGGGCACTCATTAGAGAAATAAGCTTTGATTTTGAAAACAGTTGCAGTTTTACTTTAAGATCAAGTATACTTACCTCAGAATCATTTTCTTCTTCATCTAAGTCTGAATCTCCAAAAGCCATAAATGCAGTTTCATCAACTTCATCTTCATCTGAATCAGATCCCTAAGCTACTATCATTGTATGTTGTTCTTTCCTTTTTGCCTTTTCTTTTAATTCCTTCTCTGCCCTTTTCTTCTTCCATTTTATTTCCCAGACTGGACAGTCTTTGATCTGATGATCAATGTTGCCACACTTGTAATAGCCATTTGGATTGTCATTGGATCATCTCTGAACACCTTTTCCTTTCTTCTTCTTAAAGAATTTGCTGAAGTTTTTAGTTATGAAGGCAACCTACTCCTTATTAAGCTTAATTTCTTCATCACTATCAGAAGCCTTTAATGCCAAGACTTTCTCAAAAGGTGCTTTTTCTTTGGTTCCATCAACTTTCATCTCATAAGTTCTAAGGTTTCCAACTAATTCATCCAAGTTTATTCCAGCAAGATCCTTATTTGCTTCCCTGATTGTTGTTACCTTAACATTTCATTTTGACTTAGGTAATACTCTTAATACCTTCTCAACTTGTTCTTCCTCAGAAATTACTTTTCCCAGGGAAGTAAGTTCATTGATTAAGGTGGTAAGCCTAGTCATCATCTCATGCAGGGATTCCTTCTCCTTCATCTTGAAGGCCTCATACTCAGTAAAAAGGAGAGAAATCCAGAATTTTCTTACCTGAGAAGTGCCTTCATGAGCATTCACCAGTGCATCCCAGATCTGCTTAGCAGCAATGCAGGTTGATATCCAGTTGTATTCAGCTAGTCCTAAGCCACAAACCAGGATATTTTTTTTCCTTTGCATTTTTCTTCAAGGCCAACAAGTCATTAGGGGTAAACTCACTTCTCACCTTTTTTATCTGTTCTCCATCAACTAACTTCATTGGAATATCAGGACCTTCGGTGATCCTGTCCCATAACTCATAGTCTTCTCCTTGAATGAACATCTTCATCCTTGCTTTCCACCAGATAAAGTGAGTGCCATCAAAGAGTGGAGGTCTAGTAGTTGATTATCCTTCACTATGACCAGTAGGAGGTTCGGAATTCATCATGTTGATCTTTTCTTAGGCTCTAGCCTTATATAAGAGAACCTCTCTTTGATACCACTTGTTAGAGTATGGGCCCTACTGATTTCTCGATTCTACTGTTTGCCTATCTGTAGAACAGGTAAGTAAACGCAGTTCGCAGAAGAGAAAGCTGAACACAGTATTTTTACGTGGAAAACACCCAGCTCAAGAAAGGTGTAAAAAACCACGACCTGTACCTCTACAGAATTTAACCCCAACTTCACTAAAACTCTTGGGCCTCAACAATCAAAAAATTACAAGGCTTCTTGTAACTTAGGAATTAAAACTTCTAATTCCTATCACTACAAAAACACAAATCTTACCCAAGATAAGTGTTCCCAAATCTTCGAGTTCCCCAACTTGAAGACAAATACTTCTATCTTAGTTTATACATCATTGAGTACAAGAACTATGACACGTTATAATTAAAAGAACCTACCTATTACAACTGATCTACGACTTAAGAAGTATAGATTAGGTTCTCCTTCAACTGGACGAACTTGTTTGCTTGATTGTTGACTGTCTCTTTTGTGCACGCCGTGCTTTGATCTTTTCCCTTGTATTTATAGCAACCCTGATTGAAACCGTCAGTTGATTTCCTTTCCTTACTTGAATTGGATTGTCTTTTCCGTCTTTTAATTTCTGCCGCCTTTCCTTGTTTCCTAGTTTGAACTGGACTGCCTTGATGTCCTTCCTACCTTGACTTGGATTGCCTTCACTCTTTTGGATTTGAACTTGTTCCATCCTGTCCGCCTTGTAGGATGTTTATGCTAATCAGTCGACAGTAGTAGATTCACTTGTGTGGAACATGTTCCATAAAACATGTTGTGGAACCTATTTCATTCACTGTGTTCATCATCAAAACTTCATTTTTCTTTTCCTAACAAATCAGATTTCAAGAAAACTATTAAAAACATGAAGCGAATATTTATAGATAGGGACACAAGAAAAGCAAATATGATTTAATAATGAAATCATAGTATGAAAAATTTTAAACAGTTGAAAATCAATAAATAAAAGTAGAAAGAAAATTAAGAACGAATTATAATTAATAGAAGAAGGAAATTTTACAAAAACAAAAAGGTAAAATAAATCAAACAAGTGAACAAAATTTAAATTCCTTAACATTATACTCACTATACGCATGGGTGTAAAGCAATGGTACTGACGGACTCCATATATACCTAAAGAAGCATTTTAATGACAATATATTCATCGTTTAATCGTCTAATTGTATAATGACAGAAAAAGTTTTTGTACAAAAAGGTTTTATAGGGGATGGTTTTTGTTCAAAGGAAACTTTAATAAGTAAAATTTTAGTTCACTTTAATGTCCGATAGTTCTTACCTATTAAAAATAGGTAAAAGTTTACAATTTAATTAATTTTAAGTTGTAAATATATAGATAATAATTAATAATAATTATTAAAAAGGGTGAAAAGACGATTTTATCTAAAGCAGGGACTTTTAATGAAGGACAAAAAATTCAAACATTTTTTTAAGGTCATTCACACTTTTAATATATTATATAGATATAGATATAGATATAGATATAGATATAGTAAAGGAAAAGATTTGTACTCCTTTTCTAATTAAGCACGTAGTACAAAATATTATTATAGGAGTAATATTATTTTATTTAATTTTGGAAAACTTTAATTATACAAGGAATCTAAACAAAAGCATATATATGCACCATTTTAACTCCCAAATCCAAATCAAATATGAATTGATTTTTTCTTGTAACTTTTTGTTTAATGTTTGTATTTTATTATTAAAAAATATTAAAAAGATGATTTTGTCTAAAGTAAAGACTTTTAATTAAGGGCAAAAAGTTTAAATCACTTTTTAAGGGTTTTCACACTTTTAATAGATTATAGATTGTAAATATAGATATAGATATAGATTATAGATACATACATTTAAATTTTTGAGTTCAGACTAAAATTGTTTCTTTCCTGATATAAGCATGCTATCTTTCAATTAGTGGTATCCAATATAAATCTCGACTAATCCGACTCCAATCCAATACCAAATGGGAAAAAAACCTCAAAAATTTATTATGTCATGCCATTCCTCTTATTTGTCGCTTTCCTTCCATTACCAATTTTGAGTTAAATAGGAAATCGACTGTGTCAAAGGAAGAAAATTCTGACTATCTTATTGAATTTGGACTTTCCTTCCTAAAATGGGGCTGTGCTTCATGCCATTTATTGAAGGTAACTCTTTTGTTGTGACATGACATGAAGCAATCTTAATCATATATGGAGTACTAGAGATCTAGGTTATCAGTATATCTTGCATCATAGTCAGATACTATTTTTATTAGATAATCAACTATAATACTTACCATAAAAGTTTTTATAATTATTTTTAAAATGATGTATTTCTTATAATCCTAAATTTAAATTATTCAGCTGCGTAGTTTGAATTTTTGATTTTCTATTATCATATATTTTTTAATTATTTATCAAATATCAAAAAATACTTAAGAACTCAATTTGTTTTTCAAAAAAAGCATTTTCATTCATACCAATCATACTCTAAATGTCAAACCTATTAAGCTTACGAAGCTTAAGTCAACAAATTTCGAACTTAAGCGGCTTGCAACTAGAATGTGTATAAATACACTTTATTCGAAATTTGGTCTCATGCTTTTGTAGTTTTTCAGTGGAAAAAGTCTCACCTTTTGAATCTCAATATTAATTAACCAATTATAATAAGAGCAAAAGCTCATTTTGAAGTAATCTAACACTAACATTATGCGTTAAGATTATATTCGATTAGTATAGTATTTTATTAAGCAAGGATATATGATGTTTGAAGAAAAGGACTGACTCATTCTCTGGTCTGGAAAGTCCAATTTCTGAGACAAGAAGAGATATAATTTTTTAAAAGTATAATATATAATACTAAAGAACCAATAATGTGGGGAAATATGGAATTTTATAACGTAACCAATCGATTTGAGGTGAAAATATTATCTGGGGAAGTCGTTAATTCATATACTTTTGACCCTTAACCAATGGTACGTAATATTTGAGCATCAGGGTCAATCCAGATTTCTTATCACTTTTTATGCTGGAGTAATTTTATATATATATGTATTTTTTTTTTAGAGAATATAACAAAATAACCCCTCAATCTTTACCCAAAATTTCAATTACACATTTAAATTTTACGAGATTCTATCACTGCTCTGCATATTTTAAAAAGGAAATTATTATCCTCTTAAAAACTCACAGTTAGGTGTGTACTGAAAAGTGATCAACACACATCTATTTTGTAATGCCACATAATTTTTACGTAATATCATATTTTTATATAAAAAATTAATTATTGTTCTTTAATTTCTCTTTTCTCTTTTTTTTTTCTCTTTACTTTTTCGCTTTTCCTTTATAACTTCAATTCGTCAATTTAATCCTAGAAATGCTGATGATATTTATGCGAAGTTGTTTGAGTCTTTTTCGTCAGGGGCCACGACTGCGGCAAGGGAGAATAGTAATGAGAGGGGGAGAAAAGTAGGGATGGATCTTTTAAGACTAAGACGAATGACGGAGTGGAGTTTTTTGGTGTGGAAAATTCAGGAAGGGGAGGAGGTGGATTGAGAAAGTGGCGTCGGTGAAGAATGCATTGTTGTACAGTTTGAAAGATTTGTATAAAGAAGTGAAGAAGAAGATAAAGATTTTTAGGACTGTCGAAGAAGATAAAGAATGCATTGCCCTATGAATTGGGTGTATAATGATTTTTTTTTATAAATTGAATAAAGAATTTTCACTACTAAAAAAACGAGGAAAACCGACCACAAAAATCGATCACATGTGGTCGATTTTCCTCAATTTTTGACCACAAAATCGACCAAAGTGCGTGGTCGATTTTTAAATGGTAGCTTTTTTAAAACCGACCACATATGGTCGGCTTTTTCTAAATATTATATATATATATATATATATATATATATTTAAAAGTCATTATTATTTTATTAAAATAGGAAAAAATAATTTTAACAATAAAAAAAATTTAAAATATACCGACCACAAGTGGTCATTTTTTTTTAAATTTATTAATTAATTTTAATAAAACCTACCACAAGTGATCGGTTTTAATTAAAATTAATTAATTAATTTAAAATTAAAATCGACCATGTGTGGTCAGTTTTTTTGGATATTTTTTTTAAAAAATAAAAAGCAGCAAATGAAACAATACAATACAACAACAACAACAACAACGAAAAAAGACCAAATGTATCCCCACTCAATATACAAAATGCCACTACAACACATACAAAATGTTCAACAAAAGTGTAAAAGTGTAACAACTACAATAATACATACAAAAGTGTAAAAACTAGAACAAAATGTCCAAATCCAAAGTAAAACACATACAAAGGTCAAAAAACTAAAACTCATCTTCATTGTCATCGTCATCGTCCTCGTCTTCCGCATTCTTATATGAGCTGATATCATTCAATGGGCCTAGACCTTTAGTAGCCCGAACTGCATCACCAGGACATAGAGGAATAACCTCTGTAGACTGAATAAAAGAGCGGAACTGCTGCTGCAGCATCGTGACTTGTGTTGTTGTTTCATCCTCCCTCTTCTGCGTCCTCTCTCTTTGCAGCAAGCTCTTCAATTCGTTTAGAAATCATAGTTTGTAGTGTTTCAATGGTTTCTCTATCAACTGAAGAATTATAGTATGTAGGGCCGAACGAAGACCTAACATTCTCGCCAAATTTTTTTTGTAGTATCTGTAGTAATGACCTCTAACTGCAGGACCCACAGCTTTTCCCCATAACTCCTCCTCTACATGTTGGGGTAGTGGGTCACCCTGACTTTCAGGAGGCTGAGTACTACGATACTCACTAACGAGTTGCGTATATTTGTCCTATATTCAAAGTAAAGTTAAAACTAAAAGTCAAAAAATATTAAAGTACTTATACTTGAATAATATCAACTTTGAAAAAAAGATTCATAAATTAAAAATTTGATTCTTACATGGGTAGCTTTTGCACGAGGTTCAACTCAGACATCTTCATCAGTCGGGTTCTTTTTCTTTTTCAGATGCGTTTCCTCGAATAGCTCATCGTGTGGTATCTTTCTACCCTTTTCTTTTTTCCACATATGAAAAAATTATCTATCTTTAAATAATTAAAAAATTAAATAGAAACAAATAATTAAAACTGTAAAAGTTACATACCATTTTTTCCTCCACAACAATTATACTTTTGGCACCCGCAGTATGTAAGGACCTACCCTTGGATGATACCCGGGCTTTCTTGCCTTTGTCCCTCAATAATTGATATTCTTTGCTATTCTAATAGCGAATATACTGTTGACATAAGGATTCACTTATCCAGTCAGGTCGTACCAAGTTGGTTCGGGCATAATCCAACAGACCATTAAATCTAGATCTACATCTTCTGAAAAAGTTCCTCTTTATAAGATATGCATTCGCTTCATCCCACCAGTAAAATTTCTACAACAAAAATATAATATTCAATATTTTATTCTAACAATGTGTTAAGTAGTCGATAAGTTAAATTCTTACATGAAATTCTTGAAACGTTCTTTCTCTGTCAATTTCTGGAACCTTTTGCCAACTGGTCTAGTAGCCGTTGAAGTTTCGACAAATGCATTTTCTCGCAGTTTGTCCAACTTCAGCATCTGACCTAAACCTACAACACAAAATCAAACAGTAATTTTATAGAGAATAATAATACAGTAATGAAAAAATGAATAATGTTATTATATTTAGAAATCTTACCCTGTTCCATATGGAATAAGATAATGCCTCCCGAAATTATCACTGTCTTCGGACCGCGGAGCAAGGGATGGTGGATGAACTGGCGTGGGAAGATTTGAAGCACCAGATAGAGTGCTGCCAAGATGAAGATCCGACAACCCAATAGAGCCAGCAGAATTACTGTGTGACCCTGGGTGACTGCTACAGGAGGGTACTGACGATGGAAGATATATGGATGTGCCAGCGATCGTTCGATAGCACTGTGGTAGCGGTGGCACGGTGATAGAAGCAGAATGAGTCGGTGTAGACTCATGTAGTGGCCCTACATACGTAGGAGCAGGAACCAAATGCAGAGATGACCTAGAATATGAGGTTCATGTTGTCGCGTCAGCAAACCGACCCTCAGATATAGAATACTTGTCGATCGACTATAAGGCGGAGGTTGCTTTTTCTTTTTTATTTTCGCAGGATCAACTTTTTCCTTACATTTGTCACCTCTACGTGACATCTAAATTATGTAAAGTTAACAAGTAGTTAGTTCCTACAAAATGAATATATAAGAAAACATTTCAAGTTACTAATTCACATTTCAAATCGCTCCAACAACACGAGATAGACAAGAATATTTTCATTACTATATAAATTATGGGAAAGTGAAAACATCAATCTTAAACAGTATATTACATATCAATATTAAACAAGAAACATAAAGGTAAATATATAGTACAAAGCATAAAGACATCAATACATAATAAATACAAACTACATAACTAATCCTCCTCTTCTGAAGACTCTCTACTAAACTATTCACCCTCCTCGGAAGTTTTCTTATCTCCTACCCACTCAGCCTCTTCTTCCGCAATATTAATTTCTTTAAATATATTTTTTGGGTGATTCAAACTATCCACCAAGTCAACATTCACTATTTGGCGATAAATATACATTTCATTTTGATATGCAGTCTTTTAGCACATTCTCAACTTCCACCCATCCTATAGGCTTTGTTTTGATTACAACCTACCAATCAGACTTATCACTGTGTAATGGATAAGGAGCATAATACACCTGTTTAGAATTTTGAGCTAGAACAAATGAATCATAAACAGGATACGACTTATTGTGCTTTACTTCAATGATGTTATGCTCCTTATGTACTCTTGTTCTCTTGTTCTTGGATCAATAACTTGTTGGTGATAACAATAATATTACTTTCAATTCGCGCCAGATTTTCTTCTTTTAATCTGGTGGCACATAAGTCTTTGAAGAACAAACTGATCTCTGCTATTGGTTTCTATACATTTTCAGGTAAATCAATAAATGCAATTGGAATTAATTGTTCCATGAAAACATCACAATCATGGCTTTTCATTCCATGCAAGATTCCTTGTGCCATATCAACCCTCTTTTCAAAATTTGAGGCATGTCCATTGGGCATCTTCAATCTTTGGATCAATTCACATATTTGACGCTTTTGGTCCAACTTGAATGTAAAACTAGCCTTGGGCTTAAGAACATTATCATCGGGCCCCTCCTGTAAGTATAATTCTCTGCGTTTGCAAAATTTTAGTAAGTCAAGTCTGGCCTTAGGATTATCCTTTGTTTTGCCAGTGACATCCATAACTGTGTTGAACAAGTTGTCAAAATAGTTCTTCTCAGTATGCATGATATTAACATTATTTCTAAGTAAATTATCTGGTCAATATTCTAATTCCCAAAATATACTTTGCTTAGTCTAGTTATGCGAAACGTCATATCCATCAAGCCTGTACAATGGTTCCTCGTTGGCTTTAGGCAAATCCTGAACTATCTCCCAGATGTCATGACCAGACAGCTTTGGAGGTGGACCATCATGTTCCCTTCTATTTCTTCTGAATGCATTCTTGAGTCTCTTAAATTCATGATCAGGTGGCAAGAAACAACGATAACAATCAAACCATAAATTTTTCCTGCTATGTCTCAATGAAAAAGATTTTGTTTATTCCATGCAATATAGACAAGCCAGCTTTCCAGCTGTCATCCACCTAGAAAACATTCCATAAGCAAAAAAATCATTAACAGTCCACATTAGATATGTACGCAGATTGAAATTCTGTTTAAGTGAGATGCCCCAATTTTCAACCCCTTCATGCCATAAAATTTGAATTTTATTGATCAAAGGTTGCAAGTAGACATCTATTCCGCTTTTTGGATTAGCGGGCCAAGAACAACACAATTCAGAAATATATAGGGACTAGTTATCAATATTTCAGGAGAAAGATTATATGAGGTGATAAATACCGGCCAACATGAATATGGCGCAACACCAACTGAAAAAGGAGAGAAGCCATCCACATATAATCCCAAACGAATATTTCGTGGCTCAGCTGCAAAATCTGGAAAAGTTGCATCAAAATGCTTCCAAGCCTCTCCATCAGATGGATGACACATAAAACCAGTGGGCCTTCTATTTTCACTGTACTATCTCATATGAGGAGCTGAGCTGTTTGAAGCATACAACCTCTTCATCCTTGGTATTACAGATAAATAATGCATCGCCTTAATAGCAATTTGATTTCCACTAGAACCACACTTATATCTAGAGTTCTGACAAAACTTACAGGACTCTAGATTAGCATCTTCCTTAAAGTATAACATGCAACCATTTTCACAACAATCAATTCTAATCGAGGAGAGACCTAACATTGACACCAATCTTTTTTCCTTATAGAAAGAATCAGGAACCTCCAAGTCGGGGTCAACTAACTCTTTAATAAAGTCTATCATTGAGTCCATTCTTCCTTCAGCAATATTCCAATCAAATTTAATACTTAATAATCTAACAGCAACAGACAAATAAGAGAGCGAACACCTGTCAAACAAAGGATGACTAGCAGATGCAATTGTTCATAGAATTTTCCCGGTTCGCTATTAGGAACATCTTTGACATTTTCCCAAAAGTCGCCCCCGTGTTGCATCCCAAAAGTATCATGCACAATTTCTATCGTCCTAGTATTTTGATATTCATTATGCCCTGTAGACCTATTACTTTCTCCAACAACAAAGTTATTTTGCCCAACATCACCATCAAAAGCACGCAATCTTAAAAAGTCCTCGTGGAAATCCTTCCTATAAAGATGTTCCTTCACAACTTCTTCTTTTAAAAGATTTATACTATAATGTCTAACAGAAGGAGAACGAATAGCCCCAAAATGTGACCAAACATCAAGTGTCTTAGCATGTTCAACAAATAGTTTGACACCTTCAACAAATTCCTCCCTAATACCAAATCTATTATCATTGTTCCGTTGAAATATCCAGCTATAATCATGTTCCATCTACACAATCAATCAGATTCAACTAATTAGATTAAGTCACAAAAAAGTTCAGCAAGTGATGACTATGCTTTATAAAAAAAAAATCACCTTTAAAGTACCTACATTTAATCATTTTCAACCTACCAAGTCACCAAGCATAACCACTTTAAAAAACAAAAAATTCACCTTTAAAGTCTCTATTAATAATTTTCAACCTACCAAGTCCTCAAACTTAACCATATTCAAAATAAAAAATCACTTTTAAAGTCCCTACACTTAATCATTTTCAACCTACCAAGTCACCAAGCATAACCACTTTAAAAAAAAAAAAAAAACTCTTTAAAGTTCCTACACTTAATCATTTTCAACCTACCAAGTCACCAAACATAACGACTTTCAAAATAAAAAATCACTTTTAAAGTCCCTACACTTAATCATTTTCAACCTACCAAGTACCCAAACATAACCACATGCATTCAAAACAAAAAATCACCTTTAAAGTCCCTACACATAATAATTTTCAACCTACCAAGTCACCAAGCATATCCACTTTTAAAAAAAAAAATTACCTTTAAAGTCCCTACACTTAATCATTTTCAACCTACCAAGTCCCCAAACATAACCACATTCAAAATAAAAAACCATCTTTAAAGTCCCTACACTTAATCATTTTCAACCTACCAAGTCACTAAGCATAACCACTTTCAAAATAGAAAAACACATTTAAAGTCCCTACACAATCATTTTCAACCTACCAAGTCACCAAGTATAACCACTTTCAAAACAAAAAATCACCTTTAAAGTCCCTACACTTAATCATTTTCAACCAACCAAGTCACCAAGCATAACCACATTCAAAATAAAAAAAATCACCTTTAAAGTCCCTACACTTATTCATTTTCAACCTACCAAGTCACCAAACATAACCACTTTCAAAACAAAAAAAAACACTTTTAAAGTCCCTACACTTAATCATTTTCAACCTACCAAGTTACCAAGTATAACCACTTTCAAAATAAAAAATCACCTTTAAAGTCCCTACACTTAATCATTTTCAACCTACCAAGTCGTCAAGAATAACCACTTTCAAAACACAAAAACACCTTTAAAGTCCTTACACTTAATCATTTTCAACCTTGCAAGTCACCAAACATAACCACAATCAAAATAAAAAATCACCTTTAAATTTCCTACACTTATTCATTTTCAACCTACCAAGTCACCAAACATAACCACATTCAAAACAAATATTCACATTTAAAGTCCTTACACTTAATCATTTTAAACCTAACTAGTTATCAAGCATAACCACTTTTAAAACACAAAAATACCTTTAAAGTCCCAACACTTAATCATTTTCAACCTACCAAATCACCAAACATAACCACATTCAAAACAAAAAAAAAAACCCTTTAAAGTCCCTACACTTAATCATTTCCAACCTACCAAGTCACCAAATATAACCACATTCAAAACAAAAAAACACCTTTAAAGTCCCTACACTTAATCATTTTCAACCTACCAAGTCACCAAACATAACCATATTCAAAGCAAAAAAAACACCTTTAAACTCCCTACACTTAAACATTTTCAACCTACAAGTCACCAAACATAACCACATTCAAAACAAAAAAAGAACAACAAGACCAACAAGATGTCAACAACAATGCTAGTGAATCGAACAAGGATACACACGGCTTCACTAGACTTCAATATAAACAATAACAAAAAGATAATAGCAATGCTAGTGAATCAAACAAGGCCACGCACGGCTTCACTAGACTTCAATATGAACAATAATAAGACTTCATTATAAGAAAATAGAGAGAAATCAACTTACCTTTGCTTGACGTAAATTAAAGTGAAAGAGATAAGCGGTCACCCAAAAAATAGCAAAGCAATCCTTTTATCGAATTCGAAATCTGTTAAATAGAAAAATTATTACAAAGAATATCTTTCGCTTAAATAATTACAAGAATTTAGTAAAGGAATAGGAATAGGATTTCTCCCTAAAAAAAATCAAAAAGAAATTGTAAAAACGACAATGAATTTGGTAAAATTGAGCTAAGGTCTTGCTCAATCTTTTCTTAAAGATTCAATCTTTTAACACAATTCGGCCAAATAAGAGATCTCAACAATTACTAATAGCATAAACAAGAAAACCCCAAGATTTAATGTCAAGATTAACGAGCAAAATAGAGAAATAAATGTCAAGACTAACCAAAATTTATGTAATTCGAACTCAAATTCGTAAACTTTAGCTAAAATCTAACTCAGTAAAACGAAATCTTAAACCCTAGAATTCAATTTACACAAAAATCAAATAATCAAAGAGGCAAATGATGAAATTAACCTCAACAGAAAGGTAGCTTTGCTAATTAAACTTCAAATTCAAAAAAACATTAGCTAAAATCTAACAAATTACAAAAAAAATTCAAAATTAGTTAAAAAAAAATCTAACTAATAAATCAAAAATCTAACTAACTCACAAGTTGGATTCGCCGAAGAAGATAGTCGAGCTCCATCGCTGGATCCGTTTAAGTGTGTGTTGTGTGTGTGTTTAACATTAAAGTGTGAGATTGGAGGGTTTTGCAGTAGTTGTTGCTGTTTTGGACGGGATTTTGGGTTTGTTTTGTGTTTTAATATGTAGTACAGGTCGGGTTAAAAAATTATATATATTTTTTTAATTATTACAAAAATCGACCACATGTGGTCGGTGTGGTCGGTTTTCTAGAATTATTTTTGAATTAAAGAATTATTACATGTGGTCGGTGTGGTCGATTTTCTAGAATTATTTTTGCATGTGGTCGGTTTTCTGGAAATGTTTTTGAAAACCAACCATAATAATTAAAAAAAATATTTTTGAAATTAAAATTTAATAAATTATAATTAATAAATTACAAAATAAGTTAATAACTAAAATTATTTTTAACAAATTAAAATATTAATAAATTCTATAATATTTATAACAACATCTTTAATTTAATACAATTCGTATATATATAAATACACAGTAGATACACTGTGTATGGGACCCGGATAAAATCCAATTAATTTAATACAATTCATATACATTTAAATCAGATAAGTAGTTATTTTATCATCACATTAATACGAGTAGTATATTTCCTCAATCGTATAATAATATCAATGAATTTTGCAAATTATGATAAATTTTTGGTTAACTAGCTTTTAAATACGATACTATACACACACACACACACACACACACACATATATATATATATATATATATATATATATATATTGTAATACTAGTCTTACATTATTACAACTTTAACAACATATGCGGGTCTACATTGACCCAAAATAGTATATCTATTTCCTCAATAGTATGATATATATCAATGTACCATTCAAACTATTTTGATATATAGATTCAGTTATCTAACTTTCGATTACTACATGTCACTACACGAGATACACGTATATATAAATATATTCAGTTGTCTATCAACTTTCAAATACGTACTATAAACATCACATACACGATTTAACTACCTCAGAATAATATACAACGTATTTTACATATACTCAGATGAATTATCGATTAGATTATCTTATGTCATTAATATACCTTCACTATATAATATGTATATACTATATATATACCTATACATACACACATATATACACACTATCGACTATATCAAGTTCTAAATACGTACTATATATATCACATACGTACATGAGTATATTATCCAATAATATAATGCGACGTGTTTCATATACATACTCTGATGAGTGATCGATTAATTATATTTAATTAGCTTAATTATATTCTATTCTAGGTTTAGACTATATCGTTCATCAATCGATCACTACATGATATATATATATATATATATGTGTGTGTGTGTGTGTGTGTGTATAAAGATATTTATATATATGAACTCTTGAATGCGTACTATATATATCACATCCACAAGTATAGTACCTCATAATAAAACACATTCATTATATTCTGATGAATTATCGGTTACATATTACATTATTATGACTGCAATAGTAATATAATATCATTATCTCAACAGAATGATTTATATATACACATATTCAGTACACAAAGATTATGCATGTTTAACGTCATTTAACGTATATACAAAGGAAAATATTAATTTTATATATTGAAACATAAGTAAAAGATAAAGATTATGTTTAAGGTAGTTTGTTTATTTTATTTGATATATTTTTTAGTGTAATTTTTTCACAAAATTTTAGATTGATTGATTTTTATTATTATTGTTATATTGGTTATCGACTACGTGTGATCCGTGTAATTTCAAAAAATTATATATATATATATATATATATATATGTATATATATATATATATTAGATTATATATATAATTATTTTTTAATAAAAATAATATATATATTTGATTACATATATATAATTATTGGTTTCTAAAAATTATTTACTTTTTTATATTTTTAGTTCAAAAATTGACCACAAGTGGTCGGTTTTTTTTAAAAAAAATATTTTAATTAAAAAATCGACCACAAGTGGACGGTATTTAAAAATTATTTTCTTTTTATTTTAATTAAAATCCGACCACAAGTGGTAGGTTTTTTAAAAATATTTTCTTTTTTTTTATATAATGAAAAACCGACCACTAGTGGACGGTTTTTTTAAAAAATTAATTAATTTTTTTTTAAAATCGACCACTTGTGGTCAGTTTTTTAATTTATTTTTTAATTATTTTTTATAAAGAAAACCGACCATAAGTGGTCGATTTTGTTATTTTTTTAATTTTTATTTGTAAAAGAAATAATAATTAATATAAAAATTATTAAAATAATTATTTTGATATTTTAAAATAAAAAAAGCAACCACCTGTGGTCGGTTTTTTCTGACCACAATTTGTGATCGGTTTTTTCTATTTTTTTAGTAGTATTTTGTGTGAGTTTTGATGTGCCCTGCACATCTATGAAAGTGGAACATAGAAAGAGATTCATTGAAGATGAGGAAGATGAGAGATTAGTCTTGGTCCCTTGGTTCATTGATGAGTTCTTGAAGGTTTTTGTTTTGTGAGAAAGGAGAAGAAGAAAGAAATTGAATAAAGAAAATTAATAATTAAAATTATCTATATTTATGTAAAGAAATATTAAAAATAAAATTTTAATATACAATTTTCTTGTCCACTCTCTCAAAGAGAGTAAAATGCACTCACTTTACCATCTCTGCGTGTGGAGAGCAAATAATTTTATTTTTAAAATGTTCAGAAGGTGATAGAACCCCATGATGTTTGGGTGTGTAGTTGAGATTTCAGATAAAGGTTGAAAGGGTTTTAGACTATTTTCTCTATTTTTACGTAAGCTATTGTATATATTAATCTGATAACATAAATAAACAACCAAATTGTGATTGCTAATCATAATAAAATTATTGTTTGAACGACAATTCTTTTAAAAGGGATAGGAATCGGGCAGTAGTCTCTATTTTACAATTAAAAATGCGGTATAGTGGATGAGACTTCTCTTTTCTTAATTAAAGTTTCGATTTTAAATCTTGAATACGAAAAAATTCTTAGTAATATAAGAGTGTTATCCTCGAATGAGTCTTATCCTACCTGGATCTAATTTAGTGTTGCTTCAACCTGAATAACGAGCACCGTACCAAGAAAATTGCATAAAAAGCTTCTACAATTTTTTTCACAAATGAGACAAATCCATTGAATAGATTTGTTCACAAGATGTTCATAGTTTGTTACTCCATGTCAAACAGTGATTTCATCGAAAGTAACCGGCCGGCCGGTCTTTTCTTATTTACGTATAAATGTATTTCCTCCTAGTCATGGTATTTAGTAGAAGTTTCGCTTTTTGGCACATCACTAAAAAAAAATATTTTATTTGTTCTTAGAAGAAAAGAAAAATTCAACTAAATTACCCTTTGTTACATTTGCATCTTTTAACTTGATAAGTGGGTGCATGGAAGTTTGAGGCATATCGTGAAATTTTCTGTAACTATAAAAATATGTGATCAAAAGTGAAACAAAAAGTTAAAATTAAATTATATTTTAAAATGAAAATGACAGTATTGGACTAATTAAATAATTCTTATCAGGTAATGAGAAAAGATAGAAAAGAATGTGTCGACTAAAGATCTTCATCAACTACATAATGACCTGATAAAAGAGAATGATTAATATGTTAAAGTAAATAAGAAAATGTTTTGAAAAATTTTTACAGTAAAATGTGTGATAAATTTTAGTAACACCATTGATGGTAAGTTGGACTGGGATGAGATTTCTAGGTTTTTATTCGAAAACTTGGGTAATTCTTCCGTGTTAAGCTATTTTTGATGTTGCAAGTTAGACACAACGTTTAACTTAACATAAGAGGCAGACCCGTTGGATCCAATATGGTACCTTCGAATCGTGTGGGGTTGTGAATATACTCATGGTTTTTGAATGTTAGGCGATTCTAATCGGACAATAAAACTTAATAAAAAATATTCAATTTTTGATATAAAGGTTTAAATATAACAAAAAAAAACTCACAACGAATCGGAACGAGATTCTTAAACTCTTTATAACACAATCCTTATTTAGCTAATTTTTCGAAAGTGAGTCAAAGCAAACGTCTAATTTAACAAACCACCTTAATATCAAATGATGCAGTTGAAAGAGCGTTGTGATCTTCATATAAAAAAGCTATTTTGGTTATCTACAGTCGAATAAATCCACAAACAAAAAGCCTTACGGTCAACAAGCACCGCGTCACTTCCTTTTTTTTCAACCATTTCCGTGCCCTATTATATTAGCCCTCTCTACCGCCCTTCTATAAATATCCCTCTCATGAAAAACTAAAATCCCCATTAAGCTAACATTTTCTTCTCCAAAAAAGAAAAAAAAAACAACTTGATCAATTGTCTCTTCTAAAGAAAACTTGAAATCTTTGATTACAAAATAAACAATGAGAACTGGCTATTTCTCTTCATCGCGGCCTAGTTCACCTTTACATTCTTCTACTACTTCTACTTCCAATTCGCCTTCGCATCATACAAGTACTTTTTCTCAATCTTTGATGGAGGACACTATTAACGATGCTGGAGCAACCATTAAAAAATGGGATCTTGATACATCCTCTTCTACTTCTTTCAATAGAGTCGCTAATCTATTCAGAGATTTTCGCGAAGAAGCACAAAAATTTCTTGATGCTGTGAACAACTTGCAACATGCTATGCATTTCGTCATCAAAGAAAGTTCTAGCTCCGAACTTCTAGTCCATGCTCAGAATCTCATGCAAATTGCTATGACGAGACTTCAGAAAGAAATGTACACTATCTTATCTGGAAATCGTTATTTCCTAGACTCTGAAACTCTGTCAACTCGATCCTCCAGACGATCAACACGATCCAGTGTTTCTGATGACGAGGATCATGATGATGAAATTAATGAGACAACCAACGACGAGGTTTCAACTCGAGCATCTGAGATTGAGAGGGTTTCTGAACTTGTTATGGCGAACTTAAAAGCCATAGCAGATTGTATGATTGGGGCTGGTTATGGAAAAGAGTGCGTTAAGATTTACACCCTTAATCGAAAATCAGTGATCGATGAGACCTTGTATTATTTAGGTGTCCAAAAGTTAACCTCTTCACAAATTCAGAAAATGGATTGGGAAATGCTGGAGAAGAAAACAAAAACCTGGTTAAATGCTGTGAAAATAGCAGTGAGTACTCTGCTCCACGGAGAAAAAATTCTCTGTGATCATGTGTTTTCGGCTTCGGACACAATCAGAGAAACTTGTTTTTCAGAAATTGCAAAAGAAGGCGCTGTCACTCTCTTTGCATTTCCAGAAATGGTAGCAAAGTATAAGCAATTATCTTTGGAAAAAATGTTCACTGTCCTCGATCTATACAACTCAATCTCCGAGCTGTGGGATGAAATCGACTTCATTTTCACTTCCAGTTCATTGGCGATGGTTAAATCTCAGGCAGTATCGTCCCTGTTGAAACTGGGCGACGCTTCCCGCCATATGCTTTTGGAATTCGAATCAGCAATTCAGAAAGACTCATCAAAAGCAACGGCAGGAGGTGGCGTCCATCCTCTAACTCGCTACGTCATGAATTACCTTGTTTTTCTCTCCGATTACAGCGATGCGTTCGCTGAAATCATCGTTGATTATCCTCTTTCCGCACAATTTCCGTTGCCAGAATCATACTTTGTAAGTCCATCTCGGGCAGATGATGACTCACCATCCTCCGCAATTTCCCTCCGGCTTGCATGGCTAATTCTCATCCTCCTCTGTAAACTTGACGGCAAAGCTCAGCATTATAAGGAAGTTTCGTTATCGTATTTGTTCTTAGCGAACAACTTAAACTACGTCGTATTGAAGGTAAACAAATCGAACCTGAAGCTTCTACTTGGTTCCGATTGGTTATCAAAGCATATAACAAAGATCAAACAGTGCATGTCAAATTACGAGAGGATGGGATGGAACAAAGTGCTGACGTCATTACAAGGAAATTCAATGGTGGAGATGTCTTTGCCGGAAGCAAGAGAATGGTTTATCAAATTCAATTCGGGTTTTGAAGAAGCATACCGAATGCAAAGTTCATGGGCTATACCCGACCCGAAATTACGAGATGAAGTTAAGATATCATTGGCTAAAAAGATTATTTCGGGTTATCGGATATTTTACAAAAAGTATAGGGAATCAATGAGAAGTGGTGGAGCTAAGTCAGTTGTCAGATTTGCCCCTGATGATTTGCAAAATTACTTGTCGCATTTATTTTATGGTGCTGGATTTTCGGAGCATGGAACGACGTCGTATAACTCATCTTTGCCATCATCGTTAACTTCAACATCATCATCTCCGTCACACGATCGTTAGGAATTAACGGAAGATATTGTCTATAAGCAATAGCAACATATTTGTTATTAATTAGTACGTATGTTTTTGTTATTGTAGAATTTTGTGGAATCAGATTCTTTTATTTTAATTTCCTTAAAAAAAAAAATACTTGTTGCATATAGTTTTAAAAAAAATATTTGGTGCATATAGTTTTGTCTTCTATATATTTGGATGTTTTTTTAATTTTTATTTTTGATTTTATTGAAGTAGTGAGCATTGGACATGGAGTTAACGAATTCCAACAGAAATTGGGAAAAGGTCACACCACTCCAGCTTCAATAATAAAAGGAGTTAAATACGAATGAATGGAGTTAAATTCAAATGGTCCCTACTGTTTGATTATTCTTACAAGTAGATCTTTAAGAGAGGGTACTATGCTTTATTCCTACTTTCTCCATCCAATTTTACTCATCCCAAATTTTTTAATTTATTGTCTCATTTTACTTGTCCTTTTTTACTTATCAAGACAAGATGATTTTTTTTTCATTATACCCTTAATGTAATTAATTACTCCTTATTATTAACATTCTTGAAAAATGTTGCAAAGATGAGTATCATTAAGAGTACACCATTAAGAATATAAATGGTTATTTGGTATTAGTCATCTATCAATATTAAAACTAACAACAAGACACAATTAAGAGGAACAAAATAGTAAAGTTACATTATCAATCACTGTTTTCTTAATAGTTGTGTCATCCCAATTTGGGACGGATAAAATGAGTCGGAGGAAGTATTTTGAAGGATAAAGAAGTACTTCCTCCTTTCGTTTTAGTTGACCTTTTTTAAAAAATATTTATTTTAATTTAGTTGTTCATTTGATGAAAATAAGATGATTTTATTATGTTTTTTCAATACTATTTTTTACATTAAATGACTAAACAAAATGTATTTACTCAAATTTATATTTTTAAAGTATAATTAATAAGGTTAATTTGATAAAATAAACCCCTAATTAATATTTTTTTAATGGGTGTGCCAAGTCAATAAGACCAACTTATATGAAACGGAGGTAGTAGTTTATGGTCAATTCTCGACTTAAGACAAAGCATATTAAAAAAAAAAAAAAAACTAAAGTGAATGGATTTTGGTAAATTATATAGAAAACATGATAAAACATCCCGAAAACAAAAGAACGGTAACTAGGGGCTTTGGGCTACAGGTGACAAAAAAGTTTTAAAATGAGGTGTAGGTGACACAAGTCTTAATAATTGAGTGAAGGTGACAATTACATAATTATGGATTAAAAAGTTTAGAAAATTTTAAAATAACCCACAAGTTTTTAAATTTATACTTTGATCCAAATGTTAGTCAATATAACAAAAAACGAAGGGAAAAAAGATATATTTTTCTCTCTCCTCATACGTTGTTATTTTCTCTCTCTTCGCGATATTTGTTGTTCATTGTTACTGCTGCTTTATTCACCATCTTCTGATTCATTATCATCATCTTATACTTCATTATCATCTTCATATTCTTCTTGTTGACCATTGTTGTTGTTGTTGTTATCGCAACTGTTGTTTTTTGATCAATTTCTTATGTCACATTTTATTTCGTACATCACTTTCAACATTGGTATTTATTTGAGAGGAGACTTTGGTAAGTCAAATTATGCTTTTTAGTTGAATTTGTCATTTGGGTAACTGCTAGTGTGCGGTTTTTTCAACAATAGCTAACACGCGAACATCAATGCAACATAAGAGCAATCTGTTTAAAAAGATCCATTATTTGTGGCACCAGATAAATGATCTGTTGCAACAATAGACCCATGTTGGATTTATGTTTATGGTTCTAGGTGCCCATAATATGAATCGAATAGATGGGTATTCTGTTGCAATAGATTAATAATATGTTGCACCAAATTAGTAATATGTTTCAACAGATAAATGATCTATTGCACCAGATTAGTTATCTGTTTCGACAGACAAGTAATCTGTTGCAACAGAATATATATATGTTGCAAAAGAATATTTATATGTTACAACAGATAATTATTATGTTGCAACAGATGAATAATCTGTTTCGAACAACAAAATCCAGCTTCTGTCACAAACCCAATAGATAACTCAACTCATATGTTGATCTCTTGCTATTGATACTTGATTCAAATTATTCCTTAATTGTAGACATGTCATTCGTTGAGAAAAAAATAGACAACATGAAAATTAAATAAGAATTAAAACGTCAAATACATCAAACATAATTTTTTATTAAAAAAAAATAAAAATACATAGGTAAAAGAAAAAAAAAAGTTTAATTATTATTATCATCATTATCATTATTATTTGTATTGTCAGCCGACCAATCTTTAACCGGCAGCAGTAGCGCCCTCTTCAGCCTGCGAATCTTCCGCAACATCCTTACTCTGACGACAACTAACTCCTACTGCAGGTCATGAACCTCCTTCTGCAGTTCACAAATGGCATCTCGTAAAATAGCGACATCCTACACTGGATCAGTCATATCTAGAAAGTACATAAGTTGACAAAACACACACTTAAAAGCAAAAGTAAAGAAAAGAAAGAATTTGAATGTAATACAACGTATATTTACACAAAAATCAAGAAAAAAACTTACCAGAGATCGGAAAAAACTATCAAGTCCTTGAAGAGAAAGTAATTGAAGGTGTAACAAGAGCAAGTAATAAATAAAGTGTAGTAGAATGAACGATTGGGTAAGGAGGGACCTATTTATAAAGGATTGAACTTGAATGTGCTAGGCAAAAAGTCGCAACTGTTCATCTCCATTTATTAATGACATTTCTTGCTTATTGTGAAAAGTTATGACTTGATTAAATTAAGAACTATTGTGATAAATCGACTTTTCAGCTTATTATTATTATTATTATTATTATTATTATTATTATTATTATT
>NC_061121.1:209231587-209240215 GCF_002878395.1 Capsicum annuum
ATTATTATTATTATTATTATTATTAATAATAATAATAATAATAATAATAATAATAATAATAATAATAATTAGTTCTTTTCAAGAACCACTTTTATATTGAGTTGTGACAACAGATTATATATCTTTAGCATCAGATAACTCATTTGTGACAATAGATATATCATCTGTTGCAACAAATAGATAACTTGTTGCATCAAATAATATATCTGTTGCAACATATAATCTATATATCATTTTTTAAAAAAAATTATCGTTATGACATCCAAATTTTCTGACTTTTTAATTATATAAATTAATAAAACAGATTTAAAGGCGCAACTGTTCACCTCCATTTATTAATGATATTCTTGATTACTATAAAAAGTTATGACTTAATTAAATTAAGCAATATTGTGATAAGTCATGACTTTTCAGCTAACTAGTATAAGTACCCGCGCGATGCGTGGATTTTTTTTTTAAGAATATCATTAAAAAAACAATAACTTATTCTTTTGAACTAATAAACTGTTTTAAAAAAATTAATTATATCATATTAATATATTTTAAATAGATTATAAAATACAAAAAATAATTTTTAATAGTGAAATTAGTTATCATAGTCGCAATTATTTTAGATGTATGAAAATGATGAAATTGGTATTCTTATATAACTATATTTTGTTGCTAATTTACAAAAGTATTTAGTATTAAATAATTATTATTTTGTCATTAGACTTTTATATTTATATTTTAAACTAATTAAGATATGTGATTACATGTTTTCTTTCATTTCTAATTTTAATTTTTTGGTCTATCGATTCAAAATCAACAACTAACTGCATTAAAAGTAATTAATTTCTCTAATTAAAATATTTTTATTTAAAATTTTACCATTTTCAATTAAAAACTATGCACATACAATTTATAATATTGTTCATCACAAAAAATATATATAAAACTTTGTTTCCAACGTTAACCCCACCCCACCCCCCTACCATCACCACCACCACACACACAAAAAAAAAAAATTACCTCCACCATCCGCATTAGCCCCGCACTCTAATTCTACTCCATATAGCTCCTACTCAAACTATACCAACAAATTTAAGATAAAGTACGAAAGATGATTTAGAATTATTTCAAAAGTATTATTATAAATATGAGATTTGATTACTCTTCTTTTGACTCTTCAAATACTTCAAATTATTTTATCATAGTTTTAAGTTAAAATATTAAACAGTTTATTAAATGATGTAGAAGCAAATTTTCTAATTAAACTTGTTTGTTCTATAATTTATCTTTAGGTGACTTTTCATTGTTTATTCTATAGTTTATCCTTAGGTAAGTAACTGTGATTAAAAAAAAAGAATTAATGCTAATGATAAAAAATATTAAAATAATTAAAAAGCTAAATAAGCATGACAACATACCTTAATAGTTATTTATTTATAAAAATTTGATGAGCAATATTACGTATAACTTTTTATTTACTTTCATAAATTGCACACAAAAAAATATAAATTAAACATAATTTACAAAGATGTTTTGATTAAATTATTAACACTTTTGTTAAATATATTTTTGAATTATATGACTCAAACAATATTCATTTTGGCAGCAAGAAATTGCGTAATTTGATAAAGAATAGATACCTAATAATTTTTTTTTAAAAAATTTAAATTTATTTAAAGGTGAACAACTATATAAAATATGAAAGATAAAATAGCATTTATAATTTAGAAGAGATAAGTTTGGAATAATAAAAGTCTATTACAACTCTTTAACTATGGATTTCTATTTTTAAGATAATGAAATTTCTTTTTTGTTTAAGAAAAAAAAAATAATGTATTTCAAATTCAAGATTTTAAATTTTATTATAATCTTAGAAAGATAAGATACTAAAATTTTATAATTATCTTACAGTTTATATATTTTGAATTTGAAATTTTTTTTTTGAAATTAATGATATCAGTTAGGTATTTTCTATACTAAAATTAAATTAAATAAAATAGAATATTTCAAATTAATTTTATCAATTTTAAAATATTAATATCAAATTATTTTAACCTTTTTTCCCTTTTGTTCTCTTTTGTCATTTTATATTAAAAAAATTAATTTTTTAAATCTTCTTCTTCTTCTTCTTCTTCTTCTTCTTATTATTATTATTATTATTATATATATATATATATATATATATATATATATTTATTGTTATTATTATTATAATATCATATCCCACGTACTGCTACATCTTCTACCTTTTTTTGTAGATAAACTTCTACTAATTATTATTACTTATTATACTATATATTCTACGTACTACTACTACAACAACAACAACAAACCCAGCGTATTCCCACCTAGTGGGGTCTGGGGGGGTAAGATGTACGCAGTCCATACCTCTACCTCTGATGAAGTAGAAAGACTGTTTTCGATAGACCCCCGGCTCAAGACACGAGATACCATACAAATACATAGTAAAGCACAGAAGCAGATTACATAACATAAATACGGCACGCATAAGTAATATAAAACAGAGGAAAGCAGAGGAAAGCACACAGATTCGTAATAAAACATGGAACACGGAAGACGGAATCATAACAGGAATAAAACCCCCACCAAGTAATTCCCTACACTAGTGACCCAAACTGGCCCTAATCCTCTGCCGAAATTCGCGCCCTCCGGACCTTCCTATCTAAGGTCATGTCCTCGGTGAGCTGTAACTGTTCCATGTCCCGCCTAATCACCTCGCCCCAGTACTTCTTCGGCCTACCCCTACCCCGCCTAAAATCATCCAACGCTAGCCTCTCACACCTACGGATCGGGGCTTCCATGCCCCTCCTCTTCACGTGTCCGAACCATCTCAATCGTGCTTCTCGCATATTGCACTCCACTGAAGTCACACCAACCTTCTCCTGGATAGTCTCATTCCGAACTCTATCCCCTCTAGTCAGTCCACACATCCAGCGCAACATCCGCATTTCTGCCACCTTCATTTTTTGGATGTGGGAGTTCTTAACTGGCCAACACTCCGCTCCATACAACAAGGCCGGACGGACTACCACCCTGTAGAATTTGCCTTTAAGCTTGGGCGGCACCTTCTTATCACACAACACCCCCGACGCGAGTTTCCACTTCATCCATCCCACCCCAATACGGTGCGAGACATCCTCGTCAATCTCACCGTTACTCTGGATCACAGACCCAAGATACTTGAACTTATCCCTCTTACATACCTCCTGTGCTTCCAGCTTCACTACTACCTCATTCTCCCGCCTCACGTCATTAAACTTGCATTCCACATACTCTGTCTTGCTTCTGCTCACCCTGAACCCTTTAGACTCAAGAGTTTGCCTCCACACCTCTAATTTGTCATTCACACCCCCTCGAGTCTCATCTATAGAACTACATCGTCTGTAAAAAGCATACACTACGGCACCTCCCCTTGAATGCGCTGCGTCAACACATCCATCACCAACGCAAACAAAAAGGGACTAAGAGTAGATCCCTGATGCAATCCTGTCAGGACAGTGAAATGCTCTGAGTCTCCTCCCGCCGTCCTCACCTGGGTTTTCGCTCCATCATACATATCCTTAATTACTCTGGTATATGCCAGCGGTACTCCACTCACCTCCAAGCATCTCCAAAGCACCTCCCTGGGGACTTTGTCGTATGCCTTCTCCAGATCGATAAACACCATGTGCAGATCCTTCTTCCGCTCCCTATATTGCTCCACCAACCTCCACACCAGGTGGATTGCCTCCGTCGTCGAGTGGCCGGGCATAAATCCGAACTGGTTTTCCAAAATAGACACTATCCGTCTCAGCCTCACCTCGACCACTCTCTCTCAGATCTTCATAGAGTGACTCAATAACTTAATCCCCCTATAGTTATTGCAACTCTGAATGTCCCCCTTATTCTTATAGAGAGGGACCATGGTACTCCACCTTCACGCCTCGGGCATCTTTGCCGTCCTGAAGATTTTATTAAACAATCCAGTCAACCACCTTACACCAGCCTCTCCAACGAACTTCCAAAACTCCACCGGTATCTCATCCGGCCCCGTCGCCCTACCCCTTCGCATCCTGCGGACAGCCTGTCTAACCTCTTCTACCTTAAAACGTCTACAATAGCTAAAATCCCGACACTCCTCTGAGTGCTCCAGTTCCCCTAACACAATAGCTCTATCCCCTTCGTCATTCAAGAGCCTATGAAAATACGACTGCCATCTTTTCTTAATGTGGCCGTCCTCCACCAACACTCTACCGTCCTCCCCCTTAATGCACCTCACCTGATCGAGGTCACGACCCTTCCTCTCCCTAGCCTTAGCGAGTCTAAATAACTTTTTCTCCCCTCCTTTCTCCTGTAACCCTGCATACAAACTCTCAAAAGCGGTCGTCTTAGCTGCCGTGCCTGCTGACTTCGCCTCCTTCCTCGCTAGCTTGTACTCTTTCCTGTTTACCCGCTTCTCCTCTTCTTCCTTACTTTCCACCAACTTAGCATACGCCCCTTTCTTGGTCCCCACTTTCTTCTCCACCTCTTCATTCCACCACCAATCCCCCCGACGGTGCCCGGTCCGGCCCCTAGAAACACCCAACACCTCACTTGCATTCTCCCTGATGCACCTTGTCGCCTTGTCCCACATATTATTCACGTTCCCCCTACACTCCCACACCCCCATTCCCTCCAACCTCTCCCCTATCTCCCACGCATTTACTGGCGTCAGGCCGCCCCACTTAATTCTCGGTCTACACTCCTTAGTCCTCCTCTTTCTATTCTTCTTTATACCCAAATCCATAACCAAGAGCCTATACTGGGTCGAAATATTCTCACTCGGGATGACTTTACAGTCCTTACACAACGCCCTATCCCCTTTCCTAAGCAACAAAAAGTCAATCTGAGTCCTGGCTACCGCGCTTCGAAAGGTGATCAGGTGCTCGTCCTTCTTCCGGAAGCCCGAGTTCACCACCACCAGCCCAAAGGCCCCGCAAACTCCAGTAGGGTCTCCCCCTCGTTATTTCTCTCCCCAAAACCAAAACCACCATGCACGTCACCAAAGCCTCCCGGTAGCGCCCCGATGTGCCCGTTGAAATTCCCTGCTACAATAATCTTCTCCGAACTAGGCACGCCTCTCACCACCTCCTCCAAAGCCTCCTAAAACCGCATCTTCTCCTCCCCCTCCGATCCCACTTGCGGCGCATAAGCACTACACACGTTCAGGGTAAACCCCCGAACGGCCAACTTAATAGTCATCAACCTATCGTTGATCCTCTTCACCTCCACTACCTGACCTCTAAGCTCTTCATCTACTAAGATGCCAACTCCATTCCTACGCCTGTCGCTCCCAGAGTACCACAGCTTGTAACCATCCACATCCCTAGCCTTAGACCCTACCCACTTGGTCTCTTGGACACACGCAATGTTGATCCTCCTCTTCCTAAGAATCTTCACAAGCTCTATGGTATTATTATTTTTTTAATGATTTTTTATCTTTCCCTAATATGTAAATAAATTATATTTAAATATATTTTATAATATTTAAATTTTATAAGAGATAAGTTTGAAATAGTATATATCTATTAGACTCTTTAATTGTTTGTTTCTATTTTTAAGATAATGAAAATCTTTTTTGTAAAAGGATAATTTATTCAAATTCAAATACTTAAATTTTTAATTAAAAATTTTATTACAATATTTTTAACTTTGTCTTAAAATATTTTTGAATATTATCTTAAAAATTGCCACTTGGCTATTTTAATAGTTTGACACGTGACATCTTGTCTTGCTTATGTTTTGCTTTTATATATATATATAGACAAAAATATCTATCTAATTTTTAGCAAAGTTTATCTTAATCTTAAGAGTAATTTTAAATAAATTATCTTTAAAAATAATTTTTTTTTTATAGCTTCAATTTAAAAGTACATAAAATGTTTCAAAGTAAATAAGTTTTTGTTAACTTTACTTTTACGTGTACACTATTTTTAGACACTATTTTTAGAAAACGTTATATTTTAAAATAAATGTTATATTTTTATAATTGTAATTTTGAAGTATAAAAAACGTAGAATATTCCTCTTAAAGATATCATCTCTCAAAATACTTACGTATAATTGATTTATGTTTAATTTTTTTTTCTAATCTTTAAAATAAATAAACAATCTATATATAGCGGGAGAGGATGGAAAATTACGTGAGGGGTGAAGAATTTAAGTTGGTTTGGGTTTGTTAATTTTTCGTTTGGTCTTTCTTCCTATATTATCATTTTCTTTTATACTATTTCTTTTTTAGAAAAAAATTAAAAGTCCTTTTGTCATATTATTATTATTATTATTATTATTATTATTATTATTATTATTATTATTTCAATAGTTTTTTAACTTTCCCTAATATGTAAATAAATTATATTTAAATATATTTTATAACATTTATATTTTATAAGAGATAACTTTGAAATAGTATATATCTATTAGAACTCTTTAATTGTTTGTTTCTATATTTAAGATAATGAAAATCTTTTTTGTAAAAGGATAATTTATTCAAATTCAAATACTTAAATTTTTAATTCAAAATTTTAGTACAATATTTTTAACTTTGTCTTAAAATATTTTTTAATATTGTCTTAAAAATTGTCTCGTGGCTATTTTAATAGCTTGACACATGGCATCTTGTCTTGCTTATGTTTTGCTTTTATATATATATAGACAAAAATATCTATCTAATTTTTAGCAAAGTTTATCTTAATCTAAAGAGTAATTTTAAAAATAAATTATCTTTAAAAATAAAATTTATTATTTTATAGCTTCAATTTAAAAGTACATAAAATGTTTCAAACTAAATAAGTTTTTGTTAACTTTACTTTTATGTGTACATTATTTTTAGAAAACTTTATCTTTTGTTCACTATTTTTAGAAAACGTTATCTTTTAAAATAAATGTTTTATTTTTATAATTGTAATTTTGAAGTATAAAAAATGTAGAATGTTCATCTTAAAGATATCATCTCTCAAAGTACTTATGTATAATTGATTTATGTTTAATTCTTTTTTTTTAATCTTTAAAATAAATAAACAATATATATATAGCGGGAGAGGATGGAAAATTACGTGAGGGGTGAAGAATTTAAGTTGGTTTGGGTTTGTTAATTTTTCTTTTGGTCTTTCTTCCTATATTATCATTTTCTTTTATACTATTTCTTTTTTAGAAAAAAATTAAAAGTCCTTTTGTCATATTATTATTATTATTATTATTATTATTATTATTATTATTATTATTATTTCAATAGTTTTTTAATCTTTCCCTAATATGTAAATAAATTATATTTAAATATAATTTATAACATTTAAATTTTATAAGAGATAAGTTTGAAATAGTATATATCTATTAGAACTCTTTAATTTTTTGTTTCTATTTTTAAGATAATGAAAATCTTTTTTGTAAAAGGATAATTTATTCAAATTCAAATACTTAATTTTTTAATTCAAAATTTTATTACAATATTTTTAACTTTGTCTTAAAATATTTTTTAATATTGTCTTAAAAATTGCCACGTGGCTATTTTAATAGTTTGACACGTGGCATTTTGTCTTGCTTATGTTTTTCTTTATATATATATATACATATATATATATATATATAGAGAGAGAGAGAGAGAGAGAGGGAGATAATTAGTTCTTTCCAAGAACCATTTTTACATTGAGTTGTGACAACATATTATATATCTTTTGCATCAGATAACTCATCTGTGACAATAGATATATCATCCGTTGCAATAATAGATAACCTGTTGCATCAAATAATCTATCTGTTACAACATATAATCTATCTTTTTTTTTAAAAAAATTATCATCATATCATTTATCCATATTTTCTTACCTTTTTATTATATAAATTAATAAAACAGATTTAAAAACAAGAATAGTTTTGGTAAGTTTTTTACGGTTTAAATTGTGTTTATCATTTATTTCCTTATTGTTTTCTGTGAAAAGAAATGAGTTAATTAAATCAAGCTGGTGAGTTTTTATTATTGTGACAAGTCATGACTTTTCAGCTTATTAAATTTAAATAACCTTTTTCTCAATTTAAAAATTGAAGACACCTGGTTTGCAATAACCGTTTCATTAATAAAATAATAATCATTTTTTTATTGAGTTATGACAACAGATTGTATATCCGTTGCATCAGATAACCCATCTGTTACAACAGATATACCATCTGTTACAACAAATCGACCATCTGTTTTAGGAGTTTTTTTTATTTCTTCTAACAACTGATTCATCAGTCGCAACAGATGAGGAATTTAATGCATCAGCAGTGTTGTTTGTTTTTATTTGTTGAATATGTTTAGACAAAAAGTCACAGTCACGACTATTCACCTTTTTCTTAACAATCATGTTGTGACTTTTTTAAAATTAAATAATCTTTCTTTTACGGTTATAAATTGTGTATATCATTTAGTTCCTTATTATTTATTAATGAATCATTTTTAGGAAAATCATCATGAATTTTCACCATCCACTGTTGCCACAAGTGCTTAATCTCTACCCCCAACCGTCGATATGATGAGAATAGGGAATAAATAGAATGATAATTAAATATTAAATAGGAATTAAAAATTCAAAGTCGACAAAACTAAACCAAACCAAACATA
>NC_061121.1:209240315-209240726 GCF_002878395.1 Capsicum annuum
TACTACTACTACTATTATTATTATTATTATTATTATTATTATTATTATTATTATTATTATTATTATTATTGTCAACTGGACAATTTTCATCCGACAGCAGCAGGGTCCTCTTCAGCCTTGCTCTGAAGTCGGCCAAATCCCTTTGGAGTTCATCAAACTGCCTTTGAAGTTCCTGCAAGGACTCGATATGAATCTTCTTGTACGAATCTAGATCAGCCATGTTTGTATTGTAAGTGTAGTAGAATGAATGAGTGATAGGAGGCCGGAGGGACCTATTTATAAAATGATTGAATTGGAAGGGGTGACTTGACTTAGTCAAACAAAAAGCCACGACTGTTCATATCCCTTAATTAAATAAAACTGGTGACTTTTCAAATATGTAAATTAAAAAAAAAAAAGATCTAAATTCAA
>NC_061121.1:209240826-209288920 GCF_002878395.1 Capsicum annuum
CAAATCCCTTTGGAGTTCATCAAACTGCCTTTGAAGTTCCTGCAAGGACTCGATATGAATCTTCTTGTACGAATCTAGATCAGCCATGTTTGTATTGTAAGTGTAGTAGAATGAACGAGTGATAGGAGGCCGGAGGGACCTATTTATAAAATGATTGAATTGGAAGGGGTGACTTGACTTAGTCAAACAAAAAGCCACGACTGTTCATATCCCTTAATTAAATAAAAATGGTGACTTTTCAAATATGTAAATTAAAAAAAAAAAGATCTAAATTCAATATTTTATCTTTTTATTGTATTTCAGAAAGGAAAGAAAATTGCTTTAAAATAAATCTAACAGATGGGTAATCTGTTGCAAAATATATTCCATCTGTCAGATAACTTATAACATATTGACAATCTGTTGCAACAGATGGATATATCAGTTTGCTTTTCCAATAAATGTGACATCTGTTGTAACTTGCTAGTCATCTGTTTATACAATTTCATCGAGAGCATTAGATTTTTCTAAACACTTCTTGGCCAAACTCAATTTTTGCTCTTGGATTGCTTCTTTTTTTTCTTTGCGATGCAAAGAAAAAAAGAGAAGCAATCTAAGAGCAAAAATTGAATTTGTCCAAGTGTTTAGTTTAGGCACTTGATTTTGTCCCTCCTGAAAACCGAATTTACCCATTTTCACCCTGTCTTACGTTGTATCCTACCCGCGTGATAATCTCCCCACAAGGGAACAAATAATAATTAAATCCTAACAAATTAAATTCCCAATCCATAATATTCCTTGTCCTAACTAATTTTACACCTCATCCTAATAATCTACCCCACCCCTACCCTCTACCCCTATGCCCCCTACCTTTCTTTTCACATTTTTTCCTTGCGTTTTCCCATAACAGAACAAAAAAGGACCCCACCCACTAACAAATTACCACAACAGAAACAACACCATCACTCTTCCTTTTTCCATTTTGAACATAGGGAATAAAATATAAATACTCACTATTTCCATTTTTAGGTTGGGGGGGGGGGGCATTTTTCTTTCCATTTTGGATCACAGTAAAACACACACATCACTGGACCTCACTATTTTTTTCTTTCATATACTCACTAGACAATTTCATTCCAGGGGAGCTGACCATTTTCTTTTCCACTGACCATATACACATAGCTCACAATAATCACTCGTCCTCACTGATTTTAAGACAATACCACCATACCTACATAATAATACACACAATAGACGTAGGAGAGAAAATCACGAACACAATCACCGAATTCACACTCCCTTTACCACACTCATACACATAGATCTGAGAGAGATGGAGCAAGAAAGAGAGCTGAACAACAAGAGAGAGAACGAAGCAGAGGAGATGTAAGAGCTGAAGGAACATGAGTTCGTGAGTTGGTTACTATTTTGGTGATAAACTCACCAAAAATGCATCAAAGCCATCACAAATTTGGTCAAATCCATCAGAAAATATCACCAACTCTGATTTTCGACCAAAATAGCACTAGCCCGACCCCATAATCCAACCAAATTGACCAAGTTTGATCTATTTCAGTCTGATTCCAATGAAGTCCACTAGAAAATGGTTGAAACAGTGATGGGTGTGCGAATTTAGGTACGGGTCTCTCGTTACTTCACGATTTGATTCGGGTTGGCGTAAAATAGAACAAAAAAAGGTATACTAAGGTTGGGTTGCTCATTTTATTGAGGTTCAACTTGAGGTTTTGGATACGGATTCTATGGGATTTAATCAAAATAATACATCGATTTTGAATTGGCATTGAGGTCCAATTCTATCTTCTCTCTCTTTTAATTTTTACATAATTATGAGTGATTTGTGTTTGGCATGCTTGAATTTTCATTGTGTGTTGGTTGATGTTGGATTTGGATATTGATGGATTAAATATTGAATTAGTTTAATCATGTTGAGAATGAAATTTGGTGGAAGGAGTTGAGAATTGAATGAGGTGAATGTTGATTAGTTTTGATTCATTTTTGGATATTGTTAAAATTGATAGTATCATGTTTTAGGCGGAAATTGATAGGCAAATTTTAGGTTTTGGGTAGGCAAACTCGTAGGATCCTATATCATTGAATGTGTGAATATCTGTGTTGAATGATTTCTCCGCTTTAATTGCATCTCAAAATATGTATTCATTGTACCAGGAAATGCCCTGAGTTCTTATGTGCTTATTCACGGGGAATTCCCCAAGGTATCTTGTACTCGGAGGACGTTTCCGATGAAGGCCCTGGGCATCGGGTAAAGCATTGGAGCGTAGTTCAGGATTAGTGTAGGTTAGCATAGGTTTACTTTTCTGTACTTTTTTCATTTTGGGTTGTAATAATTGGACTAGACACTATATTTTTGGACTGGTTTTGTTTTTTTTGTTTGATTGATTGTTTTTTTTTTGTGTTTTTGTGTGGTTTATACACTTTTAGTATCAAAATTAGCCGATACACTTCACCGAGCGACCGTGGTCGAACCACGGGATCGAGGGGTGCCTAACACCTTCCCTTTGGTCAACAGAATTCCTTAGCCGGAATCTCTGTTCGTAAAATAGTTTTTAAAAAGTCAAAACCCTTTTGAAAAAGGATATCTAAGGGTGACTTGACACACCCGATTTATGCCAAGTGGCGACCTTGAGTTAATTATAAAACGAATCCTTTTTGAAACAAAATCTTTATTTTGTCACTTTAATAATAAAAACCCTTTCAACCTTTTAAATATAATCTTTTTGGTTAAAAAAGAGGTGTGACATTTAGAAAAATCTAATGCTATCAATGAAATTGAATAAAACAGATAACTAGCAAGTTGCAACAGACGCCACATTTGTTGCAACAGTATAGAGCTCTTGATCTTTTGTGAGTTTCTCAACGAGGACCACTTTCTTGGAAGCTTTCTTATAATACTCCTCTTGGTCCTTCTTAGCTCTACGCAAAGTCAAGGAGAAGATGGAAGGTTCTCTTTGAGTTTTTCCAATGCAAGCGCTCTCTCGGCTGATAAATCTGGTGCTGCAACAATATGGATAGTGCAGTACTCAATGCAGAATAATTTTCTGGTAGAAGCAAGTCTTAAGAAGACATGATCAGTAATCTCTCGATATTATCTTTCGCTGTGTCAAGCAGTTCTATTGATATCTTGTCCTCTACGGGAGAAGATTGATCAGCAGAAAAACCAAGTGATTGAGATCGTTTAATCCATTGACTAACTCGAGCAAAGACGTCATCTGGATTATCAAACTTCATAGGGCAGTCTGGTGGTTCAATAACATTAGATATCTTACTTCCGGTATTAGCTAATGATGGGGAGATTCTGCCTTCCTCATCATCTTGAAAAGAAAAAGATCTCAAAATTAGATGGAGTAACTCGACATAATGACACAAGATGAACTAAATCTAGCATTCATTTTTTCCTTCTATTCCTTCCCTTTTTATCTTCTTACCTTTTAACTATTCGAAATTTTTTTTTTGAATACTTGATAATGCCTTGGAAATTGCTTTCTTTCTCCTCTTAGCCTAAATCTCTAATGGAGTGAATGAAACAAAAATCCTCTTTGATCGAATGACACTACTGTTAGATATCAATTCCTTTACATCAACAGTTAATGCATTAATAGTATTAATTACTCCATCATGTTTTGCTTTACACTCTTTATATTTGCATGCACAAGATAAGCAAGGAGGGCCAAGATCTCCAAACCCTTGCCCGAGTTAGTGAGCAGATCAAATGATCTCAATATCTTAGCCTTTCTGCTGATCATTCTTCTCCCATATAGAGGACAACATATCCGTTATGAAAAAGTCTACACCGTCATCAGAAATGCTTGCCACAATAAAAGTCTGTAGAAGGCATGACTAGTAATCTCGTAATATCACTTTTATGACTTTCTAGACATCTTTTGCAATTATATTGGAATGGACATAATGAGAAATTATACCTGTTTGGTTTGTCAGTTCCAATATAATTGGAAAAAATGTCAAGAAAGTCATAAAAGTGATATTGAGAGACTAATAATCAAGCCTTCTAAAGACTTTCGTTGTGGTAAGCATTTCTGACGACGGTGTATACTTTTGCATGGCGGATATGTTGTCCTCTATATGGGAGAAGAGAGATCAACAGAAAGACTGAGATATTGAGATTGTTTAATATGTTCACTAACTCGGGCAAATGTTTTAATAGGGTAACGAGCCTGCAGTTGCATAATGATTGATAAGCTTGGTATAGTTAGTTTAGATCAAACGTTATGTAACTCCTTGCTAATTAATTTATCAAAACCTTTGAAGGTTGGTTGAGCAAGCTGCATTGAGCAATGCTCAATAAAAGTGAGCTATTCAACTGTTGGGACCACATCTTCACTGTGCATCAACATATTTTGACCTAAAAACATACACAGTAACCCTTTATGTATCCTTTAAGGCTTCTGAAGAAGGTGTTTTGAAAGGCTTCTACAATGCCATAACTTTGAAGGTAGTGTTCCTGATCGAGCTCACAAGAAATCAGGAACTCTATACCAAATTCAAAGACAACAACGACAAACTTGAAGACCAAATCGACAAACTGGAGGCAAGCTTGAAAATTATCGAGATTCGTATGCTACAGCAGGCCTCTGATCTTTTCCAAGGAATATTGAAAGCATGCTAAGGCTAGAAAACATAATCAATTATAACCATATTGCTAAGGAAGTTGTGACACTCAATCTGCCTTTCAATCACGTTTGTGTTTCCCATCAACTCAACAGTAGTGGACCTGATTGGAACCAAACAAGAAAGCATGGGATGCAATTTAAAATTCAGAAATTGCCGCCTTCGTTTAGATTCCTTACTTTAACTGCAGTTGCTGTTGGCGAAAGTTTTCTAGACTTACTCTACAACATTTCAACCCTCGATTCCCTTAAGACAGCTTTCTTGTTCTTCTACAATTTTCTATCTAGGTGATAATTCCGACCACGCTACCTAGTCGTAGCTCCCTAGCAAAGTTACCATCTGCATTATTTTTTCTCTTAGAGAGACAACAAATGAATTTACATTATCGGATACACTTTCATATTTGTACTTGATACAGATTTTTTATGTTTTAAGATAATTTCATCGGCCAGATTCACTAGAAGTTACTTTCTACCCTATGTATCCTCTTCAATTAGCTATCAGATGATATAGTCTTTTATCAAACACTCATTTTTCCTCGAAGGCATTCTTCTACCGCACCTTCTGGCATATAATCATCACCCCGAGCAATCCAACCATATAAATTTAGGCTAGGGCAATAACTATATTAGTTTTCCATTCTTGTTAGATGTAGTGCTAGGCTTTGAAGGCCTTCTCATAGTCTAATGCACTCTAAAAGTTAGTCCAATTGCTATTGAATCTCTTTACAACAACATCAAAACTAGATCCCTTCACATTGCTTGACAAATAAACATGAGCAACAATCGATATTAAATCTTAATAGGGTATCTGAACTAAATTCATGGTCCCTCATCCTTATCAGTTCGGACCTATCAAACTTAACTGTAAAATTACAGATATCTTGTTTGAATAATCTATGACTAATCGGTAAAAATAATATTCACGAAATCAATATACTGTATGTGTGTTTCTACAATAATATTATCAATAATACATACCTCCCACATATGAAGTGGTTCTATCTGTATGCAACTTATTCCTCCAAACTCATTTTTACTATAGCCTCTTGTAATGGTCGGGCAAAAGTTGATCAACTTTTAGTTCCTTATATCTATAAAGAAGAGGAAAAAAATTAATGTCACAGAAAGAACTTATCTATCTGTTGTAACAGATGTAGAGTCTATTGCATCAAATAAGGAGTCTGTTGTATCAGATGAGGAGTCTGTTGCATCAGATGTGGAGTCCGATGCAATAGATGTAGAGTCTGATGCAACAGATGTGGAGTCTATTGCAACAGATGTGGAGTCTATTGGAATACATCAAACCAGCCTTGCTGGTGGTTTGATTTATTCCAACAGTTGCTCCATCTGTTGCAACATCAACAACAATATAAACTACAAAGAAACAACAAATAAAAAAAAATAATAACAACAAAGAAAACAACAATATTTGTTCCAACAACATCATCAACAACAAAGAAGCAACATCCTATGTTCCAGCACCATCAACAACACCATACCACAAGTTCTAATAATGCTAACCCCACCAACAACATCAATAACAACATCAACAACCAAGAAACAAACAAAATACATATAAATAATGATACTGCCAACAAGGCTTTTAAATTTTTCCTAACGGATGACTTTTTCACATATTGTAATAAAAATTCTCGGTTCGTTTATTCAACAATTAAGAGTTCCTTCAAATTTTTTAAATAAATATGATATGAGTAAATGGTAATTTAATATAAAAATAGATATAAATAACTTGCAAAGAAGAAAACAAGAATAAAAGAGCAATAGTGAACGATACCTTAATATCAAAAGGTGATCAAAACAATAATTTCAGTTGAGGAATCTAAGATCTGGATCGGTTTAGATCCAAAAGGATCTTTATGAGAAAGAGGAGAGAAAAAAGGCTATGATAACCCTAAAGAGGAGAGAAAGAAAAAGATAAGAGACGAATAAAATAAATTTAGGGCTGAAGGAGAAATGAGATAATTCTAATTTCTAGAGGTACTACCCTTAATATTAAATGACTAAACAATGTATTTATTCAAATTTATATTTTCAAAGAATAATTAATAAGGCTAATTTGGTAAAATAAACCCCTGATTAATATTTTCTTAATGGGTGTGCCAAGTCAATAGGGGCCAACTAATATGAAATGGAGGAAGTATTAGGGGTTTCAATATTCATTAGTAATATTCATTAATAATTTGAGAGGCACAAGGAAGAAAACGAGTGACATTGAAAATACAAGACTACTCAATGAGATTTTTTGAGTTATCCAAGAAATATTTTTACCACCTTTAGTAGTACTACTTTATCTACTCGGACAGAAGCTTACTTTAAAATTAAAAGAAAAAAAATATTTTCAAACAGATGTGTCATCTGTTGTAACAAATATAAATATCTATCTGAAAAATTTCGACAGCTCAGTCATCTGTGACAACAGATACAAATGTTCATTTGATGACTAAATCAGATATGTCATCTGTTACAACAAATATCAATATCTGTTTGAAAATTTTCAACAGCTTAGTCATCTGTCATAACAGATGCAAATGTCTATTTGATAATTAAATTAGATATGTTATCTGTTATAATAGATATGATTATCTATTTAAAAATATCCAACAGCTCGGTCGTTTGTTGCAACAGATTTCATTGTAATTGATTTAGGTGGAACTAGGGATGAATGAATGAGCTCACAGGGTTAACAACTTTAATTGAGTCGTTGTATTTGCATGGTATTGGTATTGCGTTCATCCCGACCCGAGTCATTGATCAATTACTCTGAGTTGAAATGAGTTCTTGTTAAGTTAATGTTAAGATTAATAATAGTACCTACATTGATTTAGGTAGAACTAGGGATGAATGAATAAGCAGACAGGGTCAACAACAACTTCAATTGAGTCGTTGCATTTGCATGGTGTTGGTATTGCGTTCATCCCGACCTGAGTCGTCGATTGATCACTCTGAGTTGAAATTAATTCTCATTAACTTAATGTTAAGATTAATAATAGTACCTGCATTGATTTAGGTGGAACTAGGGATGAATGAATGAGCTCACAGGGTTAACAACTATTTCAATTGATTCGTTGCATTTGCATGGTGTTGGTATTGCATTCCTCCCAACCCGGGTCGTCGATCGATCACTTTGAGTTGAAATGTGTTGTCATTAACTTAATATTTTAAAAACTATGTCTTTTGAAACTTTATAAATTAATTAAGATCAATTTGGACCAAATTAACAATTTTAAAACTTGTCATTCTTTTCTAAAATTACAAATTAACTCATACAAATCATTCATTTGCGGGAAAAACTTTTCCTCATTTCAAATCTCAAGTTCTTGCTCCTCTCTCTCTCTCTCTCTTAATAATACAGATAACAACTACTCAATATATTGCTCAACCCTTAGATCAATTTTCTTCCTATTTTCGACCATATAGTTGTTATTTTGACTTTATTCTCACTTGTATCCATCGTTTTATCTGTCTTCGCAGGTAACAGAGTTTGAGAAGAGTTCTACATTTGTTCTTTATTCTAAAAATTAGGACTTTTTAGTTAATGATGAAAAATAAGACTTTTAGTTGTATTATCTTCGAGAATAGGTTAACAATTTTGTGTTTTGATTCTAAAAAGGTGGGAAGCAGCCGAGAAAACCCTAGTTTTTGTCTTAGTATTTTATTGACTGTCGTGGTATTGTTGGATGGTGTTTGTGGTGTTGTTGGTGGCTATTGTTGGTGGTATCGATATTTGTGTTTTTGGTGGTGGTATCGGTGGTCTTGGTGTTGGTATTATTGGCATTGGTGGTGGTCTTGGTGGCATTGATGGTGGCATTAGTTGTGGTGGTGGTGGTCCATCTGTTGTAACAAGTGGAAGATCTGTTGGGAGATATTAAATAGGTCTTCAAACAGATTCCCCATTTGTTCCAATGATGGATTATTCGTTGGAGTATTTGTTTGTAATGTGGCGTAGAATAATTTATTGAAATTTGTCTTACCTTTTTTTTAAAAATTATGCAGACATCAAATGCAATGTATTTTTTATTTTTCTATTGTTTGTAGTTAAAAGATGTCTCCCAAAAGAAAAGAAACTGAAAGTGGAGAAAGTGGATCAACTTCTGATCACCAAACAAAAAAGGCTAGAGTACAGATAGATTTGGAGGAACTTACAAAACAATCTCAGGCAAGGCAAAATAAAGCCGAGGAAAGTGATAACTCCTCCTCACCAATGGGGCGTGAAATAATATCGAAATGCCAGTATGATTCTATCAAAACCATTAGTATTGACAAGTTTCGAGTTGCGATGCCGATGAATAACCCTAACGCAGTATTTGGTGATCTTGTACTTAAATGTCAGTTGGAGAAACCTTTTGACGAACTTAGGAGTATTATGAAGAATGAAAACATAGATGGACTTTTTAAGAAGAGTTGCTTTGCATATTTTCTCGAGCTGACTGAGGACCGCACTCTTCATTTCCCAATGAGCATGGTATATGACCTTCTCAAGCGCAGGATCAAGTATGCGGGGAAGGAGGGCAAAAAAATGGATGATGTCTGGATAAACTACTGTGGCATGGCGATTTGTTTTGGATTGAAAGAGTTTGCCATAGTGACGGGCTTAAGTTGCGATCGTCCAGAAGAACCTCTCATCAAGGAAACACCACACAAAGGGTCCAACAAACGCAAGGTAAAAAATATGGATTGTTGGGCATTATTGGACCTAGCTACAAAGGGGAGGATTTGATGGAGGATCTCGAGAATAAAAACATACCAAAGCACTATAGGGAGAAATTGTGCTTAGTTTGGTTTGTCCATTCTATTTTATTGGCAAGAGACGTCAGGAAAGTTATAGAACATGATTTGGTAGTACTTGCTAATGATTTTGTGAAATTCAACGACTATCCCTAGGGTATGACAGCTACTACTTGACTATCGAATATTTACTGACAAAGCTATCCCCAAAGACGATCACATTATATGACTTTTCCTGGGCTTTCATGGTAAAATTGATCACTATTTTTACTCACCTATTAATTTATAATGAATATACTTATTATGACTTTTTTTGCTTGCTTCTTGTTTACATTTTTTAGGCTTGGGAATGTGAAGCCATTCCTCCCCTTCGAAAACAGTTCAAGGATTATTCGGATGAGGTTTCTCATCTAAGGATCTTTAGGTGGTTGGCGGCTGCAAAGGGAAGCAAAAAAAATATTAAGAAGTAAGAGGCTGATCTATTTAATCCTCTGGATAATGCAGTACGCCTTCTTTCAACTAAAATAATTTTTCTCACAGAAAGATATTGCAATAGATGTTCCATTTGTTGCGACAGATTGGTCGTCTATTGCAACAGATTACCCGTCAACTACAACTGATGCTACAGATGGGTAATCTGTTGTGATAGACGATCCATATTTTGTTACAGGTTAACCATCTGTTGCTCTGGTTCCCTGAACCCGACTCAACAGATAACCAATCTGATGCAAATTATGCAATAAATATGTAATCTGATGCAACATATTGTCAATCTGTTGTGACATACAGATTAGCTGTTGCGGCAGCTAGATCGTCTGTTGCATAAGTTAGTTGTGTTAACATCCATGTAACCTAATTGACTGCAAATTATTATTATATGATTTAAATGCCTCCTATCTTTTTTATAGGTTGCACATCCTTGGATCGTGCCTACCGTTGATGAGCTAAGGATGACTTTTTTTCTTACTCTGGGTCTTGTTGATACAAAAGAAGACCCAGCGGTGGAGTTAAGAAAGAAGGAATTGGCTGGAGCAAAATCCATAAGAAGATCATTTAGGCAAGGTCAGCCTTATATTAAAGCTCTTCACGACCAACCTCAAACTGCAACATATCCGGGTGCTTCTTCTAAGGGTGTTGCTGGTGGAGTTGTTTATGATGGTGGCAGCTATCTTGATGTTGCTGCTGCTGCCAGTCGTGATTATGAGCATGTTGATGCTCAGCAAAAAATAAATACTTTTGAAAACACCCCTTGCACAGGTTCCTCTCACCCCTACACCTATCCTTTCTACCCTTACAGTGGTCCCTCTTAAACCTCCCACCCTCATATTCTCATTACAAATGCAAAGTGTGCAAGGACAAAGAGAATAAACTCCTTAAAAAGCTAAAGACTATTGCTGAAGCTACTAAAGAATTAAAATCCAGGAGGGGTGTCATACCATCCAACAAGGTGAAGAAGCCATGCACTCCTACAATGGTGGTTAGGAGGAAGATAAGAAAAATTAGACAAATTCTCTCCATTTTGAAAACAGCAAAAACTTGAACTCCTCTCGCTCCAAGAGTTATTAAAGTTTAGGGGCCGCTGAAGAAGGTGGACATATTTGCAGCGCTTGGCTAAGAGAAGAAGAAGAAATTGGAAGAAATCATGAATGGCAAGATAAAGGTTCAAAAATAATACACCATGCATTCATTTTCCGCCAAAGACTTCACGAATATGACAAATATGCGTGTGTGGTACGAGGATAATGTAAGTTTACTTTTTCCAACCTAGCCTTCTAATCTACTTTACGAAGAAGAATCTATGCAACAGATGTGAAATTTGTTGCAACATCTTGGTATTCTGTTGCAACATAATACACATCTGTTGTATAAGTTGCGTTAGCTAGGTAATCTGTGAACTAATTTAGAGAACCTTCTGCATTGGATTCTTTCCACTGTGTTTTTATTCTTTAGAATTACTAACCTATTTAAAAATTATCTTCTTATACCATAGTATGTTGATGAAATTCTCTGCCTCATGAGGGACAAACAATTAGCGTACCCAGATGCTTATGATGCTGTCGATAGGATAATAGACCTTAACTTCTACAACAATTTCAAGGATAGGTACGCTAATCTCTGTAAGCTAGCTGATTTTGATGGCCTGGTATTTGATAAGTTAGTTTCTACGTTCTAATGGGATGAAAAAGCGATTAAATATGTTAGAGGGAAGAGACCATATCCACATGGCAAGAGTTGGACCAAGGCAAAGAGAATTCTTACAGTCATGAACATGGAAGTCAAACATTTTCTCACTGTTGAGATACTACTCTATGAGGGAAAGATTAAGATTTATGACTGCAACTTACCTGTCTTCAGCGAGGACACGTTTTTAGCCCACATGCAACTACTCTTGAAGTTGTTGCCCAAGTTGTTGACGCAGAGTAAGATGATGGATCATTTACCAGCTGGTCTTGATGAAGGAATCATGGGATTTTGAAGGTCGAAATAAGAACATCAAACTCCCAAAAAATAAAATCAGTACTACATGTGGGCCATACTCACTTGCGTACATCGAGTGTTTACTGACCGGCACAAAAATGACCGATATGTGTGACACCATTTGTGGGAAAGATGTAATGGGACTGGGCTTATGGGGTACTAACTAAATGGTTGGAGCCCGTGTATAAAAAAGAATATGTACAAAAATAGAAGCGAACACAATAATAATTTTTTTATTTCAAGCCACTTCACTTTACTTTACATGGATTGGCAATAATTTTTATGTCTGCGAATAGTTGAATTTTTATAATGCTACAGATAGTATATCTGTTGTAATAGATATAATACCTGTTGTGACAGATAGATTATCTATTAGAGTAGGTTGGTCATCTGTTGCATTAATAGATGTTTCCCAGTCTGTTTGTCACAACAGATATCCAATCTGTTGTAACATATAATCTATCTATTGCAACTGATAGGTAATCTGTTGAAAAAAAAATTAGGAAGACCTGTTATATAATTTTCAGTAGATGACCTAATTAAATGGTTGGAGCCCGTATATAAAAAAATATGTACAAAGATGGAGACGAATATGATAATAATTTTTTATTTCAAGCCACCTCACTTTATATGTAGTGGCAATAATTTTTATGAATGTGGATAGTTGAACTTTTATAATGCAACAGATAGTATATCTGTTGTAACAGATATAGTACCCTGTTGTGACAGATTGATTATCTGTTGGAATAGGTTGGTCATCTGTTGCATTATGTAGATGTTTCCCCATTTGTCTGTAGCAACAGATATCCAATCTGTTGCAATATATAATCTATCTGTTGTAACTAATAGGTATTTGTTGGAACAAATCAAGAAAGTAGGAAGACCCGTTATATAACTTCCAGCAGATGACCTACGTGTTGCATCTTATGTTGCAACATATGTCTAAATCTATTTGATAAGATATGTCATCTGTTGCATTAGATGTATTGTCTGTTGTTGTATTTGAATCTAGTATTCCATTTCAATTAACATGTTCAAAACTAATGATTAAATTATATTCATAGGCATCATAAAATAAGTTGAAGCCTTCGAAAATTACATGAAATAACTCAACAAATAAATGAAATGTAAAAAAATTATTATGTATACAAATGATCTACTCTACAAATAAATCAACAAGTTAAACCAAGGAGGATAGGTTATTACATTGACGGACTCAAGCTATAAAGATCTACTCAATATGGACAAGTTGTTCTTCATCCGGTGCTGCAAAATTTGGCTTTGGTCGTTGTGGATATTTAATGTTGCTTGCGTACGGCTTTTGAGCTTTTGCTTTTCTGTATTTCCATAAAAGAGAAGCATATCTTTTGCGGAGTAATTGGCATCAAGTCCATTGTTTGGTACTTGTAATCCATCGCTCAAATACTAGGCGTACGCGGCAATAAAAAGACCATAATCCCTGCGTTTTAAGAAAATATATAATCCATATCTTGCAGTTCATGCAAGCGTTGTGAAATTTATGGAATGAAACTAAATTATAACACTTAAACTTACAAGCTACTAATGGTTTATTGAGAAATTCTATCAACATATTGTACATCAAATGGATTACCCATTTTATCTCGATATGCTTCAATCGTCGACCAATCAGTATGAACCTTTTGGTCTAAAAATCCACTCATATCAAGGTAAGTAGGTAATATTTTGGCCAGCTTTTGTATCTCAGATGATGGCTCGAAACGTCTCATTCACAATATCGAGTCATAAAATTGGATGCGCCTCTCTTTTAGAGCAACGACAACCAACACCCAATGAAATTCATCACCATAATTGATTGGGATGTATACTTCGTCGATCAAATATGAAGGTAAGTCAACCGAAATACTAAAACCTTTGATGATGTTGATTAAGTATTCCTCATTTTGGGAAACTTCTGGCTGTTGTTGACAATACCTATCGTAGGCATTATTGATGTAAACTTTGTACAAATAATTGCCTATCGTGTATCTGTGTTTGCAACTTGGCCTTCTTTTGGAGGTAGTAAAAATTGACATCGATGTGCTACTTATATTATCAAATATTTCGGATTACGTGATGAAAAAATTAATATGCAGATGCAATTAAATAAAATATTAATTAATAGTAATATGTATGTCATTTAAACCTCATCATTCCATCAAGTTTTGGGCTGTGACATCAAATAGAACCAATTCTTTGTTCCAGAATATGCAACAACAAAGTCAAACACATCAAAACCAAGACTCAATTCATTCACTTTGTAGCATTCATCATTTTGTTTTCTATATGCTGATTTATATATGTTAATGTCATATTCTTACAACAAGAATCGTATAAACCAATATCTTTAAAAATTGATTTATGTACCTGCCGAATGCTTTAACAGCCTATCGTCAATCCATTCTGAATAGTCGTTGATCAACTGTGTTAGCTTTTTTGGAGCCTCGTTCGAGATGTTGAAACCTTCAAATGGGTAATTCTTCTGTTCTCTCAAACTGACAGGCTCCACTTTTTATTCTTCTTTGAAAGCAGTTGATGGATTATCAACTGTGATATTATGCTCTTCAGTAGTGGCTTCTACCGTGACATCCACCTGGAAAGCCAGAAATTTTCAATGCTAATTATAGGTATATAATAGATTGTCTATCAATTGCAACAGATGATCCTTATGTTGCAACAGATGGATCATCTGTTGGAATGAATTAAAATAGGTAAATCAGAGCAGTACGATAATTTCAAATAGATGACCTATCTGTTGCAATATAAGGATCATCTGTTGCAACAAATAACGCATCTGATGCAATAGGTTAGACAACAGTTGCTACAGATGTATATATCTGTTGATAATTTTTAGCAGATGTATCAACTGTTAAAACAGATATGTGCCTATTTGTTTGTTGGAACAGATGATGTATATTTACCTCTTTTGGCTTATGATTCTCTCTTGTGGCCCTTGCACACTGAACAATAGTGCAAGATCAAGATAGAGGCATTGCAATTTTGCTTTTTTGAATGCTTGATGATGCCTTAGAAGTATCTTTCCTTCTCCTCTTAGCCGTCTTGATCTCTAGTGGAGTGTATGGATATAAAATCCTCTTTGATGGAATGACACCCCTCTTAGATGCCATTTCTTTTACAGAAGTAGTTAGTGCATTAATAACATTAATCACTCCATCGTATTTCGCCTTGCATTCTTGATATTTGCATGCAGAAAATTAGCTAGATGTGGCAAAATCTAGAGAAAAACCTGTACAACCAGTATGATTATAATCATAATGGATTTTTGTTTCAAAAACTGTAAGAGGAGCATCATTATCCCCAACAACAGCACCACTACCACTACCATCATTAACATCAACAAGCCCACACTCCAAAATTATTTTTCTTCTGATGGCTGTTGCTCTAAACAATTTTATTTTTATTCCATCAATGACCTTAGGGTCCGATAAAGTTTGCACAAATTGTAAATTAAGAAAAAATGGCATCTTCAACTCTCGGTTGGTAGGAATAAGCCATGGATGGACAATCTAAAATAATCAGTACTTATATTAGAATGATTATGAAATCATTTAAAATAATCATTAATTAAAACAAAAACTTGATTAGAATTGGACTTACTGCTTCCTTCAGGGTGTTGAAAAGATCAACAAATTTTGCATTTTTATCAGTTTTGGCCAACAACCATCGCAGAATTCTAGGACAGGAAACTTCTTCCTGGTAGTTCACTTGTTGTCTCAAATAAGGAATGACTTCATATGCCCAGCCTATAACATAACGCCAATAAATCAAAAGCATTATTGAATAAAAAATGATGAAACATATCATGATAAAAGAAATATTTACCATGAAGGCCCATGAAAAGCCATATAAGTTGACTGTCTTTGGCGTTAACAGAGTCAACAAATATTGGACAGTCATTTTGAAGCTTTCATAACCCCAAGGATAGCTGTTAGATGCCTCAAGATCCTCGGAGAGATTTATTAAACCGGGGCTTATGTTGTTGTTAACATCTCTCGCGTAAATAATATTATATACAAACTAAACCAACAACAATGATTGCTTGTGCTTCTTTGAGAGTCCTTTATCTTTCAACGCACCTTTTAACGCTTCTATCAAATTTTTATTTTTGAAGCTTGGACCAACAATGGGCACCAGGTCCTTATGATTACTCGACTTACCTTTGCTTTTTTTGGGTATGTGAGGAGCTTTTTTTGTGTCAGAGTAGGTATAACTTGAGAAGGAGAAGGAGGATAACATTTTAGTCCGGTAACTATGGCAAACTCCTTCCAATTAAAACAAACAGGCATGCCACAATAATTTATCCACACCTTATTCATCCTGTCTTTGTTTTCATACATAAACCTACGCTTGAGAAGATTGTATACCATTTTCATCTGGAAATGAGCATTGTTGTCCTCCGATAAATCAAGATATTACTCAAAGCAGCTTTCCCTGAAATAAGTATCCAATTTTTGTTCTCAAAGTATTTTTTTGAAGGCGTCGAAAGATTTTTCATGGCTGACTTAACCAAGAAATCATCCATTAAATTTGTGGCACCATCACACTGCATTCCAACAGGATAACGATTAATGCTGAAGGTTTTGACCAACTCTTCGGTGGAAGGGCTATTAGCATTTGGATCGTCTCTTTTGAGATATTACTCCTCTCCGTGTTCATTATCTTCTGCTCCTAATTGAGATAACACTTGTAAAGCAAGCTCATAGAGTGGAGGATGTAGCTGAGCTGCTGTACTTGTTCCTTTACTTGGACTTGATTTGATTTCTTTTCTTTTGGGAGCCATATTATCTTAACTTAACAGGAACATAAAATAGATTATAATTGATTAAGGCATCATTAAAAAAGGATAACAGTAAATCTAACATGCACAATGATAAAATAATAGTTCCAACAAACCACACATCTGTTGCACCAGGTATGTTATCTGTTGCAATATATAACCGACCTGTTGCAACGGATGAGAAAACCATTGGAAATAATAAAAACAGATCACTAATCTGTTGCACCAGGTATTTTATCTAATGCAACATATAACCGACCCATTGCAACAGATTTCAAGAATGAGTATTCCATTGGAAATACTAAAAACAGATCACTAATCTGTTGCACCAGGTAGTTTATCTGTTGCAATATATAACCAACCTATTGCAATGAATAAGTAATCCATTAGAAACTATAAAAATAAATCACTAATCTATTGCAACAGATATGTTATCTATTGCAACATATAACTGACCTGCAATGAATGAGTAGTCCGTTAGAAATCATAAAAATAGATCACTAATCTGTTGAACCAAGTATGTAATCTGTTGCAACATATAACTGACCTATTTCCATGGATGAGTAAAACATTGGAGATAATAAAAATAGATCACTAAACTATTGCACTAGGTATTTTATATGTTGCAACTGATTACCAACCTATTGCAATAGATAAGTAATTCGTTGAAAACCATAAAAATAGATCACTGAACTATTGTACCAGGTATTTTATCTGTTGCAACTGATTACCAACTAGTTGTAATGGATGAGTAATTTATTGGAAACCATAAAAATAGATCACTAATCTATTGCAACATATAACTGACCTGTTGCAACGGATGAGTAATTCGTTGGAAACCATAAAAATAGATCACTGACCTGTTGCAATGGATGAGTAATTCATTGGAAACCATAAAAATAGATCACTAATCTATTGCACCAGGTATGTTATCTGTTGCAATATATAACTGACCTGTTACAATGGGTGGAAGATACCGTTGGAGATAATAAAAATAGATTACTGAACTGTTGAAATATATCACTCATCTGTTGCAAAATAAGTTATCTGTTGGATCATTATTGTTTAGATTTTTTCCAAACAAAAGAGTCGTCAGTTGCAACAGATGAATGATATGTTAGATTGTTCTTTTGTTGCATCAGATTTTCATAGTTGTATCATATTTTAATCTGTCACATCAGATATTTTATCTGTTACATCAGATATTTCATCTGTTGCAACACCATTTTTACCAAGACAAATAACAAATCAACCCAGTAACACCAACACATCACACATACACACACACACACTAAGAACATTAACTGTGAACAAAAATCACCAACAAATCTGAATCAATAGTACGATAACAAGAAGAAGAAATACCAAAAATTAGGGTTTTATTTAGTCCACATTTCAATACTAGAAGAGCAGTTGACTTAAGTTTTTCTATTTCCTTATAATTTTTACTTGTGAAAAAGGAAATGGGATGATGAAGAACTCGAAGTTGTTGTCAGAGAAGTGTTCACATCAATTGACAGTTGAAAGTTGAAAGGAAACTCGCCCAACTATTTTTTGCCAGAGGTTGAAGTCACCGGGGATTGAATGGAGAATTTTGCAGAATTGTTGGTTGGGAGAGAGTTGAGAGAAGCTGTCGAGAGAGAGAGTAGAGAGACTGGTTGATTTGGATTGGAGAGGGGTGTGGGTTGATTTGAATTTTTGAAAAGATTAGAAAGTTTTGAAAATATTAATCAAGTCCATAATTAACTTAATCAAGTTTCCTAATGATGTTTGACCCTTTAAGTTGGTCAATGTCATTAATCCTTCATTCAAGACTTAAAAGACACCTTTTCTTCAATTTTCTCCGGTTACTACACCAAATCAGTGCGATATTCGAAATATAAATGATAGTAGATAGTAACCGAAATTAATGGACAAAAAAATATAGGGGAAATACTACGAATTCTAGTAGAAAAAGATAATTGAGACAACACTTTGCTACTCTCTTGGTTCACTTTGCTACTCTCTTGGTTCAGTTTTACTTGTCGCAATTTGACTTGACATATTGATTAAGAAAAATAATTAATAGCATGACTATTTTACCATAGTACTCTTATTAAATAATGTTTTACATTGTATGTTGAAATTAATTTGGAGAAAAATCAATTAATACTAAGGGTATAATAGGAAAGCATAAATTATCTTTTCTTTATATGTCAAAAATGAAAAATAAAAATAAAAATACAATAAAAACTTTGTGACAAGTAAAATGACTAGATGGAGTAGTAACTAAAAAACACAAAAATAGGATATATGGAAGAACATATAGGGGTCGTTTGGAAGAGTGTATAAGATAGTAATGTTGGGAAAGAGAAGGGCACAAACAAAGTGCCCGACAGGGTAGCAGCGGAAAATACCAAAGTTTAAACTTTTTCTTTCAATTTGAACTAAGAGGAGACAAGAAAAACCAAGAAAACAATTATAATAGGCAGCAAATAAATCACCACGCAAATATGATAAGGCAAGAATAAAACGAAGAACAAGAGATACAAATTTTACGTGGAAAACCCTTCAGTGTGAAGAGTAAAAAACCACGGGACCAAACTTCCACTATAATCATCAAAGATTTACAATATTATTCTCCAAAATTTCCACCAAATAAGTACCAAACAACAAGCAACAATACATAAACCACAACACCAAAAACTAGAGAATAAAAGGAGTGAAAACACCAAAATGCAGTTACTGTTTGAGAATGAAGAATAGGAGCTACAAGCTACCAAATACAAATCCGTAAGTTTCTAATAAAATATTGAGATGAGAGGAACAAGTAATCCAAAATTCAGCTCAATCGGATAAGAAACGAAGCGGAAATCACAATATGAAGTTGACAACTGTGGTAGAAATTTTTAGGCTCTCTCTTTGGCTGCTGAAGACTCACTTTTGTGATGGTGAATAAGACCTAAAAAAGATCAATATATATGCCCCATAGTAATGGGCCTATGAGCAAAAGTGGGTTGGTCCAAATTGGGCTTCATTTATCCACATAGGAAGGGAAAAAGACCCAATAACCTATCAATTCTCCCCTCCCAATTATGTGGAGGAGACCGCCATCCCGGTGATCATGCAACTATCTTCAAACTTCTCTCTTGGCAAAGCTTTAGTCATTATGTCGGAACCATTATCATCCCTATGAATCTTCACAAGTTTAAGTAACTTAGAATCCCGCACATCCCAAATCCAATGGTATCTCACATCAATGTGTTTAGACTGACCATGAAATGTAGAATTCTTGCCAAGATGCATGGCAGTTTGACTGTAGCAATGAAGCACATACCTCCCTTGAGCACAACCAAGTTCCCCCAAGAATTTCTTTATCCAAAGCAATTCCTTACAATCTTCAACAAAAGAAATGAGCTCAACTTCTGTAGTAGATAGTGCAACACATTTTTCAACCTAGATTGCCAAGATACAGTTCCCCTTACAAAAGTAACCAAATACCCTGAAGTAGACTTGCGAGTATCAATATCACCAGCCATATCTGAATCATTATAACAACAAAGAATAGGCTTTTCTGTACCAAAACACAAACTCAGACTAGAAGTGCCACAAAGATATCTCATAATCCACTTCACAGCATTCCAATGTTCTCTTCCCAGTTTAGAAAGAAAATGAATAACAACACTAACAACATGAGCAACATCTGGTCTAGTGCAAACCATTGCATACATCAAACTACCAATAGCTGAAGCATAAGGAACTTTCTTTATATATTTCTTCTCATCATCACTGGAAGGACACTGCTTCGTGCTCAACTTGAAGTGCATAGCAAAAGGTGTATTGACAACCTTAGCCTTTTCTATGTTAAAACTCTGAAGTACTTTCTGAATGTACTTCTCTTGTGATAACCACAACTTCTTGTCCTTTCTGTTACGGACAATCTACATGCCAAGAATCTGCTTTGCTGGTCCTAAGTCTTTCATGGAAAAAGACTTACTCAACTCTTGCTTTAACTATTGAATCCTATAAGCATTATGACCAAAACAAGCATGTCATCAACATAAAGTAACACAATAATAAAGTCACCATCAGAGAATTTTTGCACAAAAATACAATGGTCTAAAGTAGTCTTCTTGAAGCCCTGCTGACTCATAAAGGAACCAAACTTTCTGTACCACTACCTAGGAGCTTGTTTCAAACCATACAAGCTCTTCTTATATTTGCAAACATAATTATCTTTTCCCTTGAATTCAACACCTTTGGGTTGCTCCATATAAATTTCTTCATCTAAGTCACCATGGAGAAAAATAGTTTTAACATCCATTTGCTCAACCTCTAAATCTAGACTTGCAGCTAACCCTAGAACCACATGAATGGATGACATCTTCACAATCGGAGAGAATATCTCATCAAAATCAAATCCCCTTTTCTGGTTAAATCTCCTCACAACCAATCTAGACTTGTAAAGTGGAACTGGGTTACCATCTTTATGTTTCACCCGAAAAACCCACTTGTTTTTTAAAGATTTTCTGTCTTTAGGCAGCTTAACCAAATCAAAGGTATGATTATCATACAAAGATTTAATCTCATCTTCCATAACATCAAACTACTTTTATTTTTCTTAACTTTTCATGGCCTCATCAAGACTCTTAGGTTCTCCTCCGTCAGTCAAGAGTACATATACACTAGGAGAATAACAAGATGAAGGTAGTCTTTCTCTAGTAGATCGTCTGAGAAAACTCTCTAGAACATCAACAACTGGTTACTGATCACCCATATTAACTTGTACTGGAGCATCAATAATATCTTGCTGGTCATTCTGAACATAATCATCATCTTTATTATCAACTTGATTTTTATCATCATGAAGATTTTCTTTAGGAGCAGTAGTCAAAGGAACTCGATCAACCTCAACTAGACTCTTACTACTCTGAGAATCAAACTTCTCAGCTTTGTCAAAATCTTCAATTGTTTGGTCTTCAAACAACACAATATCGTGGTTTCTAACAAGTTTTTTCTCAACTGGATCATAGAAAGGATAGCCAAATTTATTTTGACCATAACCAATGAAGATACACTACCTAGTTTTAACATCCAACTTTGACCTCTCATCTATAGGAACATGCACAAAAGCTTTACACCTAAATACTCTAAGATGATCATAAGAAATATTCTTACCAGACCAAACTCTGTCAGGGACATCACCATCCAAAGCAATGGTAGGAGATAAACTGATAACATAAGTAACAGTATTAGTATTAAGTGTTTCTGCCCAAAAGAAATCTGGCAGCTTAGCATCTGAAAGCATACATCTAACCCTCTCAACTAGAGTTCTGTTTATTCTCTCTGCTAAACTATTTAACTGAGGAGTTTTCTAATGTTGAATACCCTACTCTCTGCAATATCTATCAAAAGGACCAATATACTTACCACCATTAGCTGAACGAATGGATTTCAATTTCTTCCCTGTCTGTCTCTCATCCAAGGCCTGAAAATCCTTGAACACATCAAGTACTTGATCCTTGGACTTCAAAGGAAATACCCAGAGTTTGCGAGGATGGTCATCAATAAAGGTCACAAAGTAAAATGCACTACCATGAGACCTTACTTTAAAAGGACCACAAAATCAAAATGTACCAAATTCAGCAAATCAAGCTTTCTTAAAGGCGGATGACTCTGAAAAGAAACTCTTTTCTATTTACCAGCTAAGCAATGAACACACTTCTTCAACTTTGCTTGTTTCACTCCAGAAAGAAAATTTTTCTTAGCCAAACTATAAATCCCCTTCTCACTCATATGAATAAACCTTCTATGCCACAACTCTGATGAAGTATCATTCTCTACCAAGTTTATCAAGCCTCTAGAAGTAGAGCCCTGAAATACGTATAAGTTAGACAACTTGTCACCTAGAGCCATAATCATCGAACCTCTAGTAAGCTTCCACTGGCCAGCACCAAGGGTGTTAACATAACCCTCATGATCAAGGTTCCCTACAGAAATCAAATTTAGGCGAACATCTGGAGCATGCTTGACATTATTAAAAACTAGTTTGGAACCATTGTTACTTTCCAAACAAATAGTGCCAATGCCAAGTACTTTAACTTCATCATTATTGCCTATTTTCAACATCCGAAAATTACCTGAAGTTTAAGAAAAAAATAATTCCTTCTTTGGTGTAACATGAGAAGTAGCACCAGAATTTATAAACCAGCTAGACTTATCATGAAAAAGATTAATGGCATTCTCACCACAAGTAACAAGACGATCATCATTAGTAATAACCACAACACGATTTTCATTATTGCCTTCGTTCTTTTGCCGTCTCATATCTCTCTTATGCTTGTAACAATATTTCATGATATGCCCTTTTTTGTTAAAATAGTCATATGTAACATTCCTTAATTTGGACCTCGACTTGCTTCTACTTTTATCTCTATCATTCAGACCTCTGGACTTATTTCTCTTTCTCTCTTTAGTAACCAAAATATTAAAGTGTGAAGATGAAGAAGATGAGGCCTGAGATTTTCTTCTTATCTCTTCATTCAAGACACCACTCTTAACATATTTCATAGTTACAACACCATCGAGAGCAGAATTAGTCAAAGAAACTCGAAGAGTTTCCCAAGAGTCAGGCAGAGTATTAAAAAGCCAAAGTCCCTGAATTTCTTCATCAAACTTTACACCCATTCTGGACAGCTGGTCAAGGACACCTGAAAATCATTAATATAATCAGAAATAGGACTACCCTCTTTATACTTGATATGCATCAATTACTTAAGCGGGAACAACTTGTTCTTATCAGTCTTCGAAGCATAAAGTGTCTCGAGCTTGTCCCACAAACTTCTGGCATGTGTCTCATTCATAATTGATTTCTAACATTATCTTTAACCCATTTTCTGATATAGCCACAAATCTGTTAGTGCTCAAATTCCCAATCCTCATCTGTCATGGATTGAGGTTTAGTAGACGCAAACACAGGAAAATGCATTTTCTTGACAAAGAGAAGATCTTTCATCTTGCCTTTCCAAGTATGATAATTACTACCATTCAAACACACCATTTTGCTCATATTTTCCTTCATCGTTCAAATCGACAACCTACAACAACCAACGCTCTGATACCACTTTGTTGGGAAAGAGAAAGACACAAACAAAGTGCCCGACATGGTAGCAGCGAAAAATACCCAAGTTTAAACTTTTCCTTTCAATTTGAACTAAGAGAAGACAAGCAAACCCAAGCAAACAATGATAATGGGCCTATGGGCAAAAGTGGGTTAGTCCAAATTGGGCTTTATTTATCCACATAGGAAGGGAAAAAGACCCAATAACCCAACAAGATTAGTAATACTAGGATTATTTTTTATGCAGTGTTTGATTTGATGTATTGAAAATAATATGTATTGTTATATTTCAAAAAGAATATTATTTGTTTGCAAAAATACCCTCGTCATTATATAACTTTGTATATATTTTCTTTGCAAAATTTTATTATTCTTTTTTAAAAATAAAAATAATTAACAATATAACTAATAACTCACTTTGAAATTTTAAGATTTAATCATTCACTTGCAAAAATTATTTTTTGGGTTATCTTTTCTTTATTTGTTCATCATTTGTTTGTTGTTCCTACTTTGTGGTGTTTTTAAGTTGGAGGGAGGTACGTGTAACTTTGAATGAGACTATAGAATCATTATTAACATAAAATTGTATTCTGTAGATTTTTAAAGCTAAGTAGAAAAATTATTTTTATTTATGAATATTCTATTTACAAAATTAAAGTTTGTATGCAATTATGGAATTGTTTTCAAATTTTGATCAATAAGTATTTTTTAAATTAATGGAGTAGTTTTTTTATGACTAAAATTATTTGGAGGGATATTATTATCTTAGTAAATTGAAAATAAGTAACCTATATTGAATAAAATTGAAAAAGATTTAGAAAAAAAATAAAAAAAATTGAGGTCATTTTTGTCTTTATTCATACTTATCCATAGATTGTAATTCATGAATTACTAATCCCATCAAATTGAGTGTTACTTATACACCTTATAATACCACGTTGGGTGTATAACTAATCTATGCATTAGTTATACATTGCTCCAAATATTATCAAACAATGCATTAAATAATCCACCATTTAATTCATAGACTATCAAAACAATACACCCTACCAAACGGTTCCATAATATACATGGGCGAATTAGATGATCAAGAATCTACAAGCTAAAGTACTATGTTTTGAATCACTCTTTAGTTCTCTATTTACTCTATGAGTACATTTTATACGATTGTATAATTATTTCATGAATTTAGTTAGTTATATCTTTTATGAGTAACAAAATTTCAAATAAGTACTTCTATTTCGATTTGATGGAAGGGAAGTGTGTCAATTCCATTTTCACAAGATGATGCAGCAAGATGATGTTGAGTATATTTTATACGATTGTACAATTATTTCAGAAATTTAGTTAGATCTTTTACGAGTAACAAAATTTCAGATAAGTACTTCTATTTCAATTTGATGGAAGGGAAGTGTGTCAATTCCATTTTCACAAGATGATGCAGCAAGATGGTGCATCATGCTTATTTAATAGAGAAAAGACATTATTTCCCTCCTGAACTTATCCGCTCAACTTACTTTAGAATTTAAACTAAACTTTCATTTATTTACCCCTTTTAACATCTCTAAAGTGTATTAGTTTCGCCCCTAATGCTGACGTAATTTTTTTTTTTTAAATAAAAAGCGATGGTTCCTCATTTTTTTAATATATATACATATATATATATATATATATATATATATTTAAGGCCCGACTCATGATAAAGAATATAAATTTAATTTTAGAAAAAATATAATTTAAATTACATTTTTCTATTACATAATTAATTTAATTTAGTGATACGTTGATTATGTCTTGTCTAGTAAACCACTATGATTATTAAAGTCTTTTCGTTATATTTGGATAGCTTTTAAAGGAGTTTATTTATGAAAAAAGGAAGTATGAAGGATAACTAGCAAATATGAATAGACATAAAATTTAATTTAAAATAAATAAGTGATGTGTTCAGCATGTTTTAAAAAAAATCATATTTAATAGATTGTTGGTAAAAATATTTTCTCTAGAAAATAAGTTTTTTCAGACTTATAAAAATAACTTTGTGGAAGTAGAAAAGTTATATTTTACATTTCACATTCATTGAGTCATTCACTCTTTAATACACCTTGTTTTCACCTCACCATAGCTCTCATCCCTGCTACTCTATACCTCATTTCTCATAGTACTTATCTAAAATATATAAAATAAATTTTTAAATAATATTTTACTTACATAGCAGGTATAAGAAAATAAGTAAGAAACACACTAATTTTTTTAAAATATATTTTAAAAGTAATTTTTTTAATTAAAAAAATAATTGTACCAAACACACTAAAAAAGAGAATAAGTATTATTAAAAAATAATAAATGCTTTGATTGAAAATGAGACTATAACTTCAAAGTTGCACAAATTTTACTAAAATGAAAAAAAATAAATATGCATTCTATCCATTTCATTTTATTTTACATTTGTTGATTTGATACTCCTGTTAATGAGAAGCTGTTTAATAGGAGCTAGTTTATTTATCTTGATAATTATAATTTGAAAGTATATGATTGACAACTATTATGTTGTATAGTTAATTAATGATAAGAGTAATATTGAAAGAAAATAATAAATCTTTCTTTATTTTCTAAAATAATAAACAAAAATAAAATTTTATTTTTAGTATAGGGATCAAGAAAAAAAAAAGAGAAAAGAGTATTCTCTCAAGAAAATTTTATTTTTAGTACAAGGATCAAGCAAAATGAAAAAAAAAGAGGATATTCTCTCAATTCCTTTTTTACTTATTTCTTTGACTTGACAAATAACTTAAGAATTTAATATATTACGGGTAAAATATATGAAATTATCCTTATTAATTTTGTTTTTAAAAATTTAAATTTAGCTATTCATACTTTATTTAATTACTTGATAATAAAAATAACAATAATAATAATAGTGATAATAATAATAATAATGTGAAAAAAGTTATAAATCTTTCGTGATTTACTAAAGTAAATAAGAAAGAAAAATAATTAGTTTTTAATATAAGAAATAAGTAATCTAATAAGAAACAAGAAGAGATTTATATATATAAAAAAGAATACTATGTATAGTTCAATTACAAAGTCTCAAATAAAAATATCAATAATATAATAAATAAGTACAAATGTAAGAATATGTATGGAAAATAAGTAAATATGTGTTGCTATTTAATTGCATTAAAAAGTTTGTGAGGACTACCAAAAAGGGAGATCCTCCCTTATATATATATATAGAGAGAGAGAGAGAGATAAATAAAAAAACCCACCCCTTACCTCCTATCCCACCCGTCTTCTTCATCTTCTTCATACCACCCCACCCCCTCACCCTCACCGTCTTCGTCTTTTTCACATTTTCTGATGATGATGTGAAATTGTACTTGAATTTTGAGTTTGATTGGTATGAATTTTGCTAGTTTAATTTTGTATCCACCGTTATTGCACCTTAAAAAAGCTTGAAGACAAAATAAAATGAGTTTGTCGAATTCTTGATTGATGTCCAAATTGGTTATTGGGGTTTTCTGATAATGTTGTGAAGTTGTACTTGAAATTTGAGTTTGTATGAATTTTGCTAGTTTAATTTTGTATCCACCATTACTGAAAAATCTTGGAAAAAAAAAAAGAGTTTGTTGAATTCATGGTTGATGTCCAAATTGATTATTGAGTTTTTTTTTATGATATTGTGAAGTTGTACCTGAAATTTGAGTTGATTGGAATGAATTTTGCTAGTTTAATTTTGTATCCACCATTATTGAACCTTGAAAAAGTTTGACGTAAAAAAAAATGAGTTTGTTGAATTCATGGTTGATGTCCAAATCGATTATTGGGTTTTTCTGATGATGTTGTGAAGTTATACTTGAAATTTGAGTATGATTGGTATGAATTTTGCTACTTTATGTTGGAATTTGAGACCCAAAAATGAAGGACCCATATATGGGCAATGTGAAGATGATAGAGATGAGGAGAAGGGTTTGGGGGGAGGGGGTGAAGAAAATATTTTTTAATATTTATATATATTAAATTATTTAAAAAATATTTTTTTTTGCATGGCTCCGACATGGCAGTGATGTGACGTGGACTTATTGGCGCGTGTGATGCACTCTCCATTGTGAAAGTGGTATTCAGTCTTGAGGAGTGAAACTCATGCACTTTAAATATGTTATGGGAGGTAAATAAATAAAAATTTAGTTGAAGTGATAAAGTAAATTAAGCAGACAAGTTCAAGAAAAATGATGTGTTCTCTCTATTTAATATCATTGTACTTCTCATTTGAATTTCAAATGCCATATTATTAAAATGAAAAGAATAATTCCAGGTCGTTATCCTTACGTCATATGAGTATTGTGACCTTGTTTTTGACGATTATGTTTTTAAAATTCAAACTAGTATGTGTACCTACGCAATACGCAAGCAATACTAAAGAATGTGATTATGTTATACATTATGTGTAACTTATATTATACATTTGTATATTTAAAAATGAAAATTAAATGAATATATTAATGAGGGATACAGTTAAGTTCATTATTTTTTGTTGCGTACTTATTTAATGGGATATATTTCATATGCATTAACCATGGGTGACATATTATGAATGTTTTATTTTATTTTTATTTTTTCTATATAGTGCTAATTCTATACCACTAATTCTAAGATGAAACTCCTTCCTTCAAAAATCAAAATCTTTTATTGCTTTGGATAAATGTTTTCGTAAGTATATACATGCATGAAAATTTGATTATTATAAATAAAATTTGAAAAATACAGGTATATATTAGTAGAATTTTTTATGCCTTTTCATTTTTTATGATCCTAAGTAATAAAATAAATATGAAAAATAAAAAACTCATCCTAACTATTCATTCTTAAAATTCTTTTAAAGAGAAATAATTATTTTTAAAAAATTTATTGTTCTTCATTTATATCCTATCTAACTTGATATTTCTTTTACTACAGAAAAAGGAATTGTATGCATAATTTTAATATTTTAGAACTCACCACAATCGTTATCGAGTTTCATTAAGCGTGGACAAATGATAATTTATATTACTTTAGAGATGAAGTTATTTTTTATATTCAACGGATATGCACAAACAACATTATAGAATATTTGAAGGAATTCTTTTATCTCTTTGTAAATTAGGCCACAGATCCTCTTTTCTACCTTCTAATGGTAAGCTTGTTGATGGCCTGAATATTTTTATAAAACACCTTTTGGTGTCCTTTTACACCACCCATTACTAATCCCTTGCCTCTCTTTCTAGTGTCTGACAAGAAATATTAAATTGTGAGATGAAGAGAAATTTGGAATTTTGTTGTCAGAGGTATTTATCTCTCTACCTTCTTGAGATTGTGTTAAAGTCTGCATATAATTTATCTTCCTTAAAACTCGCCTTTGAAATTTTACGGGTATGTTGTTATTATTTTTGTTAGAGGTATTTATAGTTGAATTAAACTTCTTGAGTAAGAGATAGAGTCTTATTTTTTTTTTAAAAAATAACAAATCAAATATATTGCAATAAATTTAACATACATTGTATCAGCACTTAACAAAGGTGAACTTAGTAATACACCTTATGATTAAAAAAAACTATACAATTAAAGAAAATAACTCATACAGTTACTAAATAATTTACCGAAGATATATCAAGAATATAAAATGAGGTTATAGAATAAATTTTGATGCGTAATTAGATTCTCCAATAATGTCATGTATTGTTTTTTCCCTATTCATTGTCACGTGAAACATAAAAAACTAATACATAGTGAATATAAGCAAATCAAGTAGATATTAACACGACCTAATATCATTAACGCAAAAGTACATAGTAAGTGAAACAAATCATAGAAATATACTTTTGGATTGCTCCCTATTCGGTTGTCCCTTTATGAATCATCTCCTTTACAAATCCGACAATAACAATAACATATCATATAATTTTCACAAAATAGAGTCTGCAGATCTTTACGAATCCAAAATAATAAAAATGATTCAATTGAGATAAATACTTTATTTTATATATAATGAGAATTGACATTGATAAAGCAAGCAAACACCACCAAATTCGTTTGTTCTTGTAACAACCTAAAAAATTGATGAAATATGTGAAATTTATGATTTTATGTGATTTGACTATTTTACCCCTCTCCGTAGTTGAATTATGGTATTTCTGAGGTGTGAAAGTGATTGACATAATTTTTGATGCATTTTGGTATCATTTATGCGATATTGTGGTTTTTGTTGGCTTCGAGAGCCTTATTTTGGGCTTATGTGAATATCTTTTGATCCGTGTGATGGATGACCGAATGGACCATGCCAACAACTTTGGAATATCGATTTTAGGCTAGGTATACCTTTGGTTCGGTTCTCGGTGCACCCGAGCTTGTTTCGACCGATTGATCGGAAAGTCAAAAAATTGAAAATATGGGTGTGGGACCCATATTTGGTTGAAATAACCTCACATAGAAAATTTAACTTTGCCAGAAGATCTAAAATGTTGATTTTAGGGTGTTAGCATATTTGGTATGATTTTACAGCTTTTAAATCTCATTTCGACTCTCGATTTGGAAAATTATGATTTCATATTTCGGGGGTCAACTTTGTGAAAATGATATTTTTTTTTTGAAAATCTGATATCCTCATCGCATCCGAAACATCAAATTTAGTATGATTTCATAGTTCGTTTGCATGTATCGGATTCCAAATGAATTTCGGGTATCCCGTCGAAGTCCGATCGACAAAAAAAAAGTTACTATTACAGAAAATCTACTATAAATAGCAGATTTTCACCTCTTTTTGACCCATTTTGCTCATTTTCATCTTGCCTCTTGGGAGTTAAACCCTAAAATAGTATGAGAGCTTAAAATTAAAGTTTGTAAGAGATTGGGAAGCTAGATTAACACTCATTTCTTGATTTTATTATGCATTTAAGTAAGAATTCACCCTTTTCTTAGCAATTTCTTGATTAAGTTTTCAAAATCCCCAAAATCTTAGGGCTTGATTTTAAACTTTAATTTCACTCCTTTTCACTTAAATAATGTTTTTATCTTATAATTACTGATTTTTCATCAATTTAACCTTCAAAACAACCCCAATTCTTGATTTTAACCCGAATTTCAAGGATTTTATTCGATAAAGCTCAAAAATGATTTTTCTTCAATTTGAACTTCTCTTTTGACTCGATATAACTTGAGTTTTAAGCTGCAGGTTCCTAAACATATGAGGAACATATTTTTAAAATAAAGTTTCGATTTTGCCCTTCTTTTTTGGAAACTCATTTCGGAGGTCCATTTTGACCCCAAATAAAAAGTAGTCAATATGAGTGTCTTTGGTTTTATTTTGATGTGTAGATTTAATATTTGATGTTTTTAGTAGAGTTCGAGATTGTTCGTGAAAAGTAAGGCCGCGGGTTCAAGTGTAGCGGACTGGTTTTGGCGTTCGAGGTAGGTTATGAGTTAACTCTTTCAGACTGAGATGAGTAGTAAATGATGATACAAAATGCATGTTAAGGGTGAGAACTAATCATGAAAAATGATTATTTATGTGTTGTGTCCGTGTGGGGGCCTATATGTGATGTAATTATCGAAATTGAGTTATTATGTGATATGTGCGACCGTGTGGGGTCCTATGTGATATTAATAGAGTTGAATATATGCGAATAATAATATTGTATTGTTACGATGCTTAATATGGTACCATTGGTGTATTTTGATTATACTCATACTTTATTTGACATATATGGAATTTCGTGGATGAAACTGAAATAATGAGTGAATATCGGCTCACATGGTTGTGGAAATATATCATTGTGGTTGGTTGTGAAAATACTCCCTGTGATTGATTGTGAGTATTACATCCTCATATCATATTCATTCATGAAACATTGGTACCACCGTGGCAACATCTGAGAAACACTGACAATACTTTTTTAAAACCTTCTCCGTGGGATGTGCTGGGGAGGAGATATTGTAACACCTTATAAAACCCTTTCCGAGGAATGTTCCAGAAAGGAGATATGAGATATATCAATTTTATACGGGTTGACGAACACCCCATGGGTCCTACGTCGGGAAGCTTTAGCTCCGTAGGTGTATACAGGAATTGTGCAACGATCCTAAAGGTTGTGCGACAACCTCGTGCATCATCATCATCATATACATTGGACTTACTTTATTGTGTTATGTTGTATTATATTGGCATATTGACTTGTCATCTATGTATTTATCGTATCTTCTTTTACTTGTATTTGATGATCTTGTATATGCATGTTCCCCCTTGTTCTTCTTATATGTGATATAATACGTACTTTTATTGTATCTTGGTGTGATGTTCCAATATATGGGAGATATATTAGAACTGTTAGTACAAACGATATTGGCTACCATTGTGGGACATTTTCTGATTGCAGGTGATGGGCCCTTAGTGTATATTTTGCATGCTTAATTTATTTTGCAAAAATTTTGAGTTTCAGAGTCGCCACTTAATTTTTGAAAGGAATTAAGAAACCTTTATAAAATACTTTAAACCATCCCAAAACAGACAAATCATTTAAACTCAAAGATTCTGAGTAAGCAGTTCCTATTAAGGTTTTAGGAAGGTTTTTAAAGAACCTAAAACGTCCGCTAACTTGCGGTTATCCGTACTATTTGAAAATATCTTTTGATTAACTTCAATCGGTTGTTGAAAAGTGATCGATTTTTTAGAAAAGACTTGTGTAAAATAGATTTAGGCGACTTAGTAAGGATTTTAACTAAGTCTAAATAAAACTAATAAGCAAATAAACACATAAAGGAGAAAAGGAGGAGAAACTAAAAGATTTAAGCCCTCGGGCCCAAATCAATGAAACCTGTCCTAGTCTAATTGGGCTTTCGACCCATTTCACCTATCCTAATCTAGTTTTCGAGCCTTTTTGGCCCAAAATCTGCTCCACTTGTATTAAATTTACAACGTTGGCTTCGAGCCCCAAATGAATGAATAATGAAAGAAAGAAATAAATAAACGATAATAAAATGACAACAATAAATGAGTAAATGAATAAAATAAAATAAAATGAGACTTCCAAGTCTCTTTGCCACTTCAAAATGGGACTTTAGTCCATTCTTCTCCTTTCGACTCCTTTTATCTATGCTCTATGTAGTCGATTTTGGACTTATCCTGAATATTGACTCGATGGAGGTAGCCCATTGAATGCAAAGAACATGAAAGTTCATTTGGACCCCAAATAGATTTTTCATGCCAAAGAAAGAAGAAAGAAAGTAATTAACTTGATGGAATAAATAGAAAATACAACCGATTCAAACCAAAGATAATCATGGACAAGTTCGTATTATATGAAGGGAGGCCTTTCCACGTCTCAAGTAATCAAAACAAGATTGGGATCTTAAATCCACAATACTAATGATACAATCCAATAGAACTGAGAGACAAAAATGTGAGGAAAGAGCGAAGGTAAACTGGAACATGAAGTTAATCATACAATTCATTATTTTAAACTATCTAATTACAAATGATACAAACAGATCTGTGATTATTATAACATTTCCAACAATATCATAAAATATGACAAATAAAAATAAATAAATTAGTCACATAATTAAATATGCATAAGTTACTATAATTAACGATTTAAATCTTTTATAAATTGAATAATGAAAATAATAAAAAAGAAAGCATCCCAAATTGAGACGGTGGAAGTAGTAACACTCCATGGGTCATGCATCTTTCAGTTATTGTAGTAGTAATAAATAAAGAAGAAGATTCAAACCTATAACTTGACCTATTTAATTTATTGTAGTAAAGACCAAAGAAGAGAAGAGGCAAAAGTTTAACTGGTATTTTGCAAAATTTCATGGCCCATATTCATATCACTGTTTATTGAAAAAATAAGTGTTTGATTCATTCATTTTCATGCATAATTTTCATTTGATTGAAAATGAAAAAGACTTTATAATTCATAAAAAAAAAACTTTTATCTATTAACACATCTTCAGCTAAACTTACACTAGGACTAAGGCAACAAAGTTTCAGCACATGGTCATAAAAAGCCATATTTATTTGCTTCGAGTATCCTAGATATAATTCATAGAGTTACAAGATCGTAAACCTCAAAACAAAGAAAGAAGAAAGGTATCACACTCCCACTTGACTGACAAATTAACACATTTTTATTGAGAAGTTGGGCATGTAAACTTGCATTAGGCATGGAATATAATACTTAAAATCAAAATAGCATAAAAGTTTCTTATTAACTCACTAACAGATCTCAAGATCACAATAGTTTTCTTGAAAACTAAGAGATTTTGCAACTTCATGGCATGTTCTATACTGATCATTCAATTCTACATCATGGCAAGAACATAAACAAAGTAAGAACAAGACGGGTAATTCTTTACGTAATCAATATTAGTATCTAGTAAGATGAACATAACCTCATCCCTCCTTTATTGATGTTATCGATCCAGAAAAAAATCCTCGGTCTAAGAATGAATTGCATACATGACATAATGACAACTAAAGTTGAGATATTCTCTCCTAAATCGGCGTGCTCAAATATCCAGCATTTTACAGAACACAATTACATTTACCCTTTTAACATGACCACATACCAAAAATGAATTCAAAGGAAAATAAAAATCCAATTTTTCAAGCTTTGACACCAAAAAAGCACAATCATCAGACTGCACAGTGACATACTACTCTCATCCTCGTTCTTTTCTGATACTCTTAGAATAGATCTACAAGAGTCTAAATGATTTTTAAGGAGTTATTGGGTTGATGGCCTTGTCATGGTTTATCTTCTAATATTAGCACTGAATACTAAAAACATCCAGACTACAAATAACACACTAAAAGTAAATTTCGACAACACATCCTTCAACTAAGCAGTAGATGAGAACATAAATCAAAATGCCACACCAAATATTATTCAATCAATAGAAACCAAACGGGTGGAAGCACATATAATCATGAGTAGAGGGTTAATGTATTAAGCATTCATTTGGAAACAATTATTGGGAACAATATTTAAACATCAAAGAAACATGAAGATAAAATCACCGAGAGAGAAACAATCACAATAAACTTTTACAAAAGAAAGACGAGATAAAAAACTGAAACACATCAACACGTTATAATGCATCATGTTCCATGACTAAACCTAAGGCCTTCAAGGCTATGTACAGCTACTCCCAGCAAACAACGGTATCAAAAATTTATTTATGACTATAGAATGGTGAGATGAAGCAGAATACGATTAAAATTTAAACGGCGATGGGATGTTACCTGTACGGGAGCAGCAAAACGGAACAACAAACTGACTTCGAAATCCGCCACCACAGAAAAATCAGCATCTTCGTAACCTCAGAAGCTCTAATTAACCGGCGAGTGCCCAGAAAAGCAATTACTAATCAAAACTGCATTTTTTCTTTTTCAAAGACTCGCTTTTTTTCCTCAGTTTCCCAACCCCAAAACTTTCTCAGGAATTTTCAAACTCCCTAAAATAGTGACCCAATGGGTTTTTATATAAAAGACCGAATTAGGAGTATTTTTAGGACTTTGAAAAGTAGGATATTTTGAAATTTTGAAATTTGAATTTTCTTCTCCAGCTTAGGATTTCATCAAAAAGTGTACCCATTTTGGATTATCTTCAACAGATTCTGAAAAAAAGCCAATAGAAATTGAGGGAAATGGAATAATCTCCTGGACCAATGAAATTCATCCACCTCTGTACGAATTCCTACCAATTAACCAAAAAATCTTGGGATTCGAACATTGGATGAGACACCTAGGCATATTTCTAGAAGATTTAAGGTTTTTTTTATGGTGTGTAATTGTGGGTTCGGGTAGATGGTTCGCAGGATATGAGTTTGACTCAGGTTGGGTCGATACTGCCGGATTTGAGTTGAAATCATTGTGTTGTCGTCATTGGTTTTTTGGATGATATGGTTTTATCATGATTTTTGAGTTTGCTATTAATATTGTCATTTTTTTGTTGAAGAAGGGGAGAAAACGGGTGCTAGTCCGGGTTGGCTGGTAATGGGCTAACATTGTTGAGGTGTTGAAATTGGGTCAATTGAATAATGTTGTTGGCTACTGAAAATATCTTGGGCTGATATTGTTGTTTTTTTAATGAAGAGAAGAAAGATAAATGGGCCTGGGGCGGGTTGGTTACTGATTTGGGCTGAAATTGGGGTATTTAATATAACCCTTATTAAATTAGGGATTTACAAATTAAGGCGATTTGTTAAATTGGCCTAATTATTAGAATGTAGCCAATCGAATTTAAATTTTAACCTAATTAAAAATTAATTAACCAATTACTTTGTAATTAAATCATTTTCAATTTAGGTCCAATTTAATAGTTTGGCTAAATTGAAACAATGCTTGAAATGAATTAACAACCGATTTAATCTTGAGTTTTTTGATTTAACAAAATCAACTGAATATTTCTCTCAATAAATTTTTTTCAAGAACAAATTACGTTTGAAATCAAAACTTTACCCATTTGAACTAATTTTCAAAATTAATCTTAAAAATAGTCCAATTTTGATAAAATATTTATTTAAGCAACAAAATTTATACAATCTTGTATATGTAAATACGAAAAAATGTATAATCGTCACTTAAATGAAAAAATTACCCTAAAATAAATATCTTAGACAATATTTATTCGAAGGAAATAAACATTCCAATTTTATTAAAAAGGATAATACTCACGAAAATACCTGAACTTTGACTGGATTTCCAGTTGAGCATACTAAACTTTACGAGGGTCCTATTACCCCCTAGAATTTTTAAAGTGGATTTAACTCCCCCCAAAACTCTATACCCAGATTCGACATTGGCTCATGTAATACATGTGCCAAATCTCATTTTTACACGTGTATTGGCGTGTGTACACACGCGCCACCTCATATTTACACGTGTCCAAGTGGGAAGATATATGACATTAAAATATGGATAAAAACGTCTAGGGGGTAGTAGGACCCCCGCAAAATTCAGTATCCTCAACTGAAAATCCGATTAAAGTTCAAGTATTTTCGTAAGTATTATCTCTTATTAAAAATCAAAGAAAATATGGATTAAATTTAGTTATGGAGGGAAAAAATGAGGTGTCAACAACTTCCCCCTCCCTTTGGGTAGGGTGAATGTAATTAACCCTGGGCAAAGGGAGCTTGACATTCCTAATTTTTGTCCGACCACAAATTTATTACTAAAAGAAATTGGTTTTCGCATGAGTTCTGGAGTTATGGACAGACCCCAGTATTAGGTTTCCTACATATCTTAGGTTACATGAGAATTTAGGTAACTTGTAGTTCATAAATTTTAATTTTAAGCACGATTTTCAAGAAAATTCACAAGATATCTCACTTTTAGAGTTTTTGATGAAGCCGAAAAGCTGGGGAATAAAGGGATTTGGGGGGAGGTTGGAATACAGTTGAGTTTTATACATAGATCCCATCCTATATATCCTTGAGACTCAGGGAATCAGATTGCCTATAGTTTGACTCAATCGGTAGAAAATATAGTCTTTTATTTCAGACGATCTTTGGCTCAGAATGAGTCACAAGTTGTTCGAGTTATGAAAAAAGGCTTATAACCTCTTAACCATGAATGTGGATCTCTTTATATCCATAGGTAAGAACTTACCTGGACACAATTTCCAAAACTCTAAGCACGTTGTCACCCGGATTTGAAAGAAAAAAAAGGTTGCCCTCAGTATGAGTTTAGAAATATACCGAAGGTGAAGCTGAAACTGAAACTGAAATATCCCAAAATATCCATATGACTTCTAATAGGGGTGTGGTTTTATTGGTGGTGGCGATCATCCTTTAGCTCGCGTCCAAAGAGTTTGACGTCTCTCTCCAGACTATGTCCCGTTTTGCTGCTAAGAAAGAGTTCTACGTTGTGCTGCATCATATCTAGAGTCGTCCGCACCTGTAGTTTTGATTTGAGATTTTTCACCATCTTAAATTCTCTCGACAATGCTTCAAACAAGGAGTGTTAGAGCTAAACATAATTCACGAAAGAGTATGTAGTCTTTTACCATATCTCCACGTGAGTTGTTGCTTAAAGTTATTCTATCATGTACCTATTTGGAAGGAAATAACTTGCAATAAAAAACACAACAAACCTCTTGATTTTTGCATAATTAGCTCGTTTGTCAATTGAATATGTCTTCAAAATGGGGAGGCCCTTTTTGTCACTGATGACACTTTATGCAGAACGGTCTTTGTAACCGTGCAATCTTGCATTGACGCGGTAACCCTTTGGTCACCTATAATGCTTGTTGTATGATAACCTCCCTGTTTATTGCCAATGATTCTTTGTATATGATCTCGAGTAAGTCTTGCACATCTTTTATATTGATACGACTTATTAATTTCCCTTGAATTGACAATCTTTGGATAATCTCGCATACTATTTGATGTGTGATATGAGGCGACTTACAGATACCTTTAAATATCTATCCTTTAGGTAATCCTACACATTATCTAACCTTGGATAAGAGATGACTTATAGATATCCCTCTAATTGGTAGCTCTTAGGTATTCCTGCATATCTTTCGACCTTGGATACAATATGACTTATAGATATCTCTCAAATTTCTAGACTTTGGGTAATCTTGCACATAATCAATCTTGGATATAACACGGGTTATAGAGAACCCTTAGGTTTATCAATTTGATCATCTCGCATATTCTTCGGTAAAGATTTAGTTGTGACTTATGGATAACCTTCGGACTGTTAATTTTTGGGTAATCTTGCACACTATCCGGTTAGGATGTTGTTGCAGCTTACGAATGACGTATAGACTATCAACTCATAGGTAATCTTTCACACTATCCTATTTCAAATAATATGATCTATAGTGACCCTCGAATTGTCAATTTCTAGGAAATATCATATGTCGTTTACTTTCAGATGGCGACTTGAAGATATTCCTTTGAATTATGTGCTTTTATGTATTCAGATGTTGATTTGTAATATGATGAGATATACTCGAGGTCAGTGTATGCTATCTTGTATGTTAGAAGATATTAGATGCTGATGATATCCTCGACGCCATCGTATGATATCTCGTGTGTCATTAGATATTTAATGCAGATGATACCCTCAACGCCAGTATATGATATCTCGTGCGTCATCAGATATTTAATGCAGATGATAACCTCGATGCCAGCATATGATATCTCGTGTGTCATCAGGTATTTAATGCAGATGATACCCTCAACGCCAGTATATGATATCTCGCGTGTCATCATATATTTAATATAGATGATACCCTTGACGCCAACGTATGATATCTCATGCGTCATTAAATATTTAATACAGATGATACCCTCAACTCCAGCGTATGATATCTCATGCATTATCAGATATTTAATGCAGATGATACCCTCAACGCCAGCATATGATATCTCGTGCGTCATCAGATATTTAATGCAGATGATACCTCAACTCTAGTGTATGATATCTTGCATGTCACCAGATATTAGATGATGATATCCTTGATGCCAGCATATGATATCCTGCGTGTCAACAGATATTATATGATGATATCCTCGATGCCAACGTATGATATCTTGTGTGTCAACATATATTGAATGCAATGGCCTTCTCGGTAATGAGATGATATGAAATGGTTCTTCTGCTTATTTGAAAATAGTTTCACCTGAGTTTGTTTGTCTGCGTCTTGCTTTCTACATGTACTAGTACTCAAGGTAGACAATTAGTAGACACAATGTCGCTCTCACTGGCAACTAAAGTCAAGCTTTATGACATTTTAATAACCAATACTGGGCATCATACTTTGAATGGCTTGCTATTAATCTTCTTATCTTGAAGAAATTATTAAATAGAAAATCCACCGAATGCAAGTAAATGGGGAAAACCCTTGTTTGGGGATTACTCAAATACCGTTTGCTTTGCTTCAAGGCGAATTTTGAGGATGGCTTTCTACTCTTTCTCCCATTGAGTGATCCTTTGATTGTTGTATTTAGTGTGCCAACTCCCTTGAATGTACCTGCGCTCAAGGTAAATATTTAGTAGACACAAAGTCAATTTTGCTAGCGACTATTTTTTAGAAAAATTCTAAATATAATATTCATAAAAGGAAAGGGGTTAACCGAAGCCGACATAGGCCGTCTACGTATCCCTTTCTTGGGAATTTATGTCAAATGTAGTTCGTACATAAAAGGATAGGGGTTCTAGGCAAATTACATATTTGAAAACAAACAACATTATAAAAACAATTACAATTAAAGGAAATAAAAGCTAAAACACCTTTCAAATAAAGTATCTTTTTACCGTATAAGAATTGATTGGTTTGGTCCACTCTTCACCATCTATCTCAAACAAAATCAGAGCTCTTCCGGATAGAACATTGCGAACTATGTATGTCCCTTGCCAATTTGGAGTGAACTTGCCCTTGTACTCTTCTTGGTGAGGGAATATGCATTTGAGAACCAACTTTTTACCGTATAAGAATTAATAGAGAGCGTGAACCCATTCTTCGTTACTTAGTCTGACTTCCTGAATAATCCTTAAGGAAGGTATCTCAACCTCAGCAGGTATCACAACTTCATTTCCATAAACAAGTAGATAGAAAGTTTCTCGATGGAAGTTCGAACTATCGTCCAATACCCTAGTAAAGCGTAAGGCAATATTTCATGCCATGATCTATTAATTTTTGCCATCTTCCTCAACATCTTCTTAATGTTCTTATTGGCGGCTTCCACGGCTCCATTCATTTGTGGACGATATGTGATTGAGTTGTGATGAATAATTTTGAACTGATCACAAATCTCATTCACCAAGTGACTGTTCAAGTTCGCCCCATTATCAGTAATGATCAATTCTGGCACTTAAAATTGGCCAATCAAATTATTTCTAACAAAATCTGCAACCACTTTCTTAGTGACGGCTCCATAGGAAGCAGATTCAACCCACTTAGTAAAATAAATAATAGCAACCAAAATGAATCTATGCCCATTAGACACTGAGGGCTCTATTGGTCCAATAAAATTTATACCCAAGCTACGAAAGGCCAAGGTAAACTCATCGCGTAAAGCTCATGTGGACACATTTTAATCAAATCTTCGTGTATCTGAAATTTTGGGCACTTCTGCATATAATTGCTACAATCATTTTTCATAGTCATCCAGAAGTAACCACTCTTTAGAATCTTTCTGGTAAGTGCAAACCCATTCATGTGGGGCCCACAAACTCCAGCGTGTACTTCATTTATTAATTATTGGCTTCTACAGTGTCGACACATCTTAAGAAACCTAAGTCCGGAGTCCTCCTAAAAAGGATTTCCCCACTTGGAAAATAATTCTTTGCCAGGTGCCGGATTATCTTCTTTTAATTGTTGCTGGACTCTTCAGGATATATTCTAGATTCTAAATACCTTGTAATATCATAGAACCATGTCTTTTTGTCAGGCTCCTCTTCAACATGTTCACAATGCGCGGGTTGCTCTTTCAAGCTTATTTTTAAAGGATCAATGTAACTTTGATCTGGGTGCTGAATCATAGAGGATATAGTGGTCAAAGTGTTAGTAAACTCATTCTGTATCCTTGGGATATGTCTGAAATCAACTTCCTTCAATCTTTCACATAATTCCTGCACCAGCTCCACATAAGGCATAATCTTGGAGTTTTTTACCGCCCACTCTCCCTGCACCTGGTGAATCAGCAAATCTGAGTCCCCAATGACTAGCAATTCTTAAACACCCGTATCAAGTGCAAATTTGAGACCTAGGATACAAGCCTCATATCCGACCATGTTATTGGTGCATGGGAAATGCAACTTAGCAGTTACCGGATAGTGTTGGCCTTTTTCTGACACCAAAACTGCTCTGATTCTGAACCTTTGAAGTTGACCGCCCCATCAAAGAACAACCTCTATATAGGGTAAATTTCTACTATGTCTTCTCCTACGAATAAAATTTCCTCATCTAGAAAGTAAGTTCGAAGTGGCTCATATTCATCATCAACCGAATTCTCGACCAAATGATCTGATAAGACTTGCCTCTTGATTACTTTTGAGTCTCATACACAATGTCGAACTCACTCAGCAACATTTTCCACTTAGCTAACTTTCCTGTAGGCATGGCTTTCTGGAATATATACTTCAATGGATCCATTCTAGAAATGAGATACATTATGTACGAGGAAAGATAATGTCTTAACTTTTGTGCAGTCCAAATTAAAACAAAACACGTCCTTTCTATAAAAGTATAGCTAGCTTCATACGACGTAAACTTTTTACTCAAGTAGTAAATGGCTTTCTCTTTCTTATTGGTCTTATCATGTTGCCCGAGGACACATCTGAAAGCATTTCTTGAGACTGACAGCTAGTGAAACAACGGGCTTCCTTCCCTCGGTGGGACCAAAATTGGTGGAGTAGATAAATATTCCTTGATTCTATCGAAAACTTTCTAACATTTTTCTATCCACTCATTCAATCTATCTTTCTTCAACATCTTGAGAATTGGCTTGCATATGACTATCGATTGAGCAATGAACCTGTTACTCTATTCATCCAGGGGCCACTAAGATATACTGCAATTTATGAGAAATCTATTGGTTGAGTAGGATGAAGAAGGATGTTGCAGAGTTTGTAGATAAGTTCTCTAATTGTCAGCAGGACAAGGTTGAGCACCAAAAGCCTAATGGTTTTATGCAGAGTTCAGTATTCCCACTTGGAAGTGGGAAGTGGGAAGAGGTGAACATGGATTTTATGACAGGGTTGCCTCGTTCACGTCACCAACATGATTCGATCTGGGTTATTATAGATAGAATGACGAAATCAGCTCATTTCTTACCAGTCCATACCTTTTATTCAGTCGAGGACTATGTCAAGCTCTATATTAGAGAGTTGGTTAGGTTGCATAGAGTCCCATTGTCTATCATTTCAGATAGGGGTACTCAGTTTACCTTTTATTTTTGGAGAAATTTTCAGAAGGGTATTGGTACCCAAGTTCGTCTTAGTACAACCTTCACCCTTAGACAAATGGTTAGACAGAGAGGACCATTCATATCTTAGAGGACATGTTGAGAGCTTGTGTATCGACTTTAAGGGCATTTTGGATAATCACTTACAATTGATAGAGTTTGCTGATAATAACAGTTATTATTTCAGTATTCAAATGGATCTATTTGAGGCTCTTTATGGAAGAAGGTGTAAATCTCCTATCGGGTGGTTTGAGGCAGGTGAGACCACGTTGATAGGGACAAATTCAGTATTTGATACATTGGAGAAGGTTCAGCTAATCAGAGAAAGGCTTAAGACAACCCAAAGCCGACAGAAATCCTATACAGATGTGAGTATGAGAGATCTTTAGTTTGAGGTTGACGACTTAGTTTATTTAAAAATATCTCCCATGAAGGGAGTGAAGAGATTTGGAAAAATGGGGAAGCTTCGTCCCCAATATGTAGGCCCATACAGGATCTTGAGTCATTTTGGAAAGGTAACTTACTAGATTGAGTTTCCTGCAGAGTTGGCATCAGTCTATCCTGTGTTCCATGTGTCCTTGTTAAAGAAGTGTATCGGTGATGCAACTGTCGTTACTTCTTTAGAAAGCTTAGATATTCAGAACGACCTTTCTTACAAAGAACTACCAGTTTAAATCTTAGATCTCCAGATTCACAAACTAAGGAAAAAAGAAGTTCCCGTGGTCAAAGTTCTTTGGATGAATCAGTCCGTCAAGGGATCTACTTGGGAAGCAGAAGCAGACATGCGTACCAAGTACCCTCACCTCTTCTCTTCAAACTTAGACTCAGCTCAAGGTAACAGTTTTTCTTAGATTATCTCTTTTCCTTTCTCAATCCCAGCCATATGCTCATCTTCATGTCATTGCATACATTTATGAATCAGTTTAGTCAGTCACCATGTTTTAAACTCAGTCATGATGTCATGTTTTCAGTTATGTATGCTTAGTATGTAACCTCAATACCTCAGTATTTCTCAGCTTAATCAATATTATTCGAAGAAGAATGATTACAATAGGGAGATATTGTAAAACTCCATAAGATCCTAGCTCGTTTCAGCTCACTCTTGCATGTTAAATGGGTCAAAGACTTGGAATATTTCACTAAGTATTTAGACTTAGTCACTTTAAAAGCCTTTAACTTTGATGAACTTATTTTTGATCTTCCCGACATCGTAAAGTTAATTTTTAAGTTGATTCATGATTAAGGAAGTCAATAGTACATCTCGGGTGAGTTTCAAAAATTTTGGGCAAGCGTAAGGACGAGTTTGGACGTCCAAAACAGAGGTAGCACGGGATTAGCCCGCGGCGTCAGCTCCAGTCCAGTGCTGGGGGAGCCCGCGATAGAGCCCGAGGAGCCCGCTCAAGTCCTGATCTCTGGAGCCCGTGACGCCCACCCCATCGTAACCCGTTTATTTCCTGCTTTCAGTCACATTTTTTCCAAGGGCATTTAGGCCTTTCCCTTCACCCAATTCAACCAAAACACGAGATTTAGGTCCCAAAACAACACTTTTGCATCATTTTTCATAATTTCTCCCAAATTGAAATCATCCTCTCTCAAGAACAAACCCTAGCCCCTTCAAGCGTTAAGATCAATTCTCAAGAAATCTACCAAGAACTTCTAAGAATTCTTCGATTAAGGTATGTTAAATATCATCCAAGGGTCCTTTTTACCCATGAAGTCCAAGAACCCAATTACAAGTACTAAAGTTATGATTTTTACATGTTCCCATGAATTTTAGTTATGAAATTTTATGAATCTCGAGTTTATACTATGTTTCTATGCAATTGTTGTTGTTATTAAACCCGACATGTTTTGAATGGTGCTTGTTCGCTAATTAAAGCCTTAATGGGTGATTTTAGTGTTGAAATCATGCTATCTTTACATGTTAAAACTATTTTCATGTTTAAGTCATGAATTGCAAGTGTTTGATGAAATGCCTAAGAGATGAACTTTGAGCAAAGACTATCTATTATGTTAAAGTTTTGGTATGCTTTTACTGTAAATGTCATCGAGTCTTGGGGTTTATGAATACCCAAAAACTTAGTTGTTTACTTAGTTTCAGTATTTTTTCAGAATGGTTTTGGATATATTAAAGTATTATCAGTTCAGTCAGTATCTCATGTTAGTAAGCTTAGTTCAGCCTAGTAATTAGAGTTAGTTTAGTTAGGAGTAGGATTTAGCACCGAGCGAACCTAGGGATAAGGGCTCACCTGACAGTTGAGGGTGTGACCCTTACCACCAATCCCTACGTTCCAGAACTACATAGCTAGCGTAGGTTGAGATGTTAACCTACCAGTTGAGGGTTGATGTTCATCTCACTAGAGAACCTGCCAGTTGAGGGTTGACGTTTATCTCACTAGAGCACCTGCCAGTAGAGGATGACTACCAGTAGAGGATGACTCTTAGTCCTTCGGGATGATACATTAGTGGATCCACACAACCAGTATTAGTACCCGTAGCATGATACTGACACCTTTCCAACTGGGGTTATACGTTGGACCCCAATTAGCTTATATTGGGGCATGTCGGTTATATTATAGCTCCCACAGTCTCAGTCCCATATTCAGTTCAGAGGTCAGTTCTCAAGCTTGCTTGACTAGGGCATATAGTTATTAGTAGTACAATGTCAGTATTTTCAATACTTTAATTTACAGATTATCCAAGCACCATGTTGTATGCTTGGTCATACATTTTCAGATTTTATAGCTTCCTCGCATACTATACCTCAGTATCTCATGCTATTTATTCAGTCGATTATTATTCATACATATAAGCCATGTATATTAGTCTAACATCATTTAACATACTAGTACATTCAAAGTACTGCTCGCATACTCGTTTCTCGAGCTATGATATCTCATATCATAGGTTTAGACGCTCAAGTTCCCATCCACAGTTAGACATTCCAGTGCATCAGCAGCTGTAGCAGTGTTGAATTCTCTTATTTCGAGGACTGGTTATGTTGATTTCAATATCTCAGTTTTAGCAGTCAGTCAGAATTAGTTGGGGACTTATCCTATCAACCCCATAGTCGTTCGGTTAGAGGCTTTCAGACACTTTCATGCAGTTAGTCAATTATCAATTGTCATTGACAGTCTTTTCGGTAATGTTTTCAGGCAGTTGTTTTTGGTCTTACCATCTCATAGATTGTTTTAGTGTTTTAAAACTTTATGGTATTTTCAGCTAAATTTTGCACATGTTCTTTGTTGTTTTATTTAGTGCTCACAGCAGGTACCAGCCCGAGTTAGCTTGTGGTCCTTCAGGACTGTAGGCATCGTGTAGCGTCCAGGGTATAATCTCGGGACATTACAAGTTCTTATCCTCAGCTCTTTATTGATTCATGTATTTCTTTGCCTTAGTTCGAGGACGAACTAGATTTTTAGTGGTAGACGATGTAATGACCTAAAAATTTGATGAAATATGTGAAATTTATGATTTGACTATTTTACCCCTCCCGTAGTTGCATTATGGTATTTCTGGACTGTGAGAGTGATTGACATAATTTTCAATGCATTTTGTATCATTTATGCAATATTGTGGTTTTTGATGGCTCCGAGAGCCATATTTTGGACTTATGTGAATATCTTTTGATATGTACGACGGATGGCCAGACGGACTGCGCCAATAGCTTCGGATTATTGATATTTAGGCTAGGTAGACCTTTGGTTCGGTTACCAATGCACCCGAGCTCGTTTCGACCTATTGATCAAAAAGTTAAAAAATTGGAAATATGGAGATATTGTAACACCGTATAAAACCCTTTCTGAGGGATGTGCTGAAAAGGAGATATGAGATATGTGGATTGTATACGGGTTGATGAACCCCCCATGGATCCTACGTCGGGAATATTTAGCTCCGTAGGTGTATACGAGGATTGTGCGATGATTTCGGAGGTTGTACGATGACCTCGTGCATTATCATCATCATATACATTGCACTTACTTTATTATGTTATGTTTGGTTATATTGGCATATTGACTTGTCATCTATTTATTTATCGTATCTTCTTTTACTTGTATTTGATGATTTTGTATATGCATGTTCCCCTTGTTCTTCTTATATGTGATATAATACGTACTTTTGTTCTATCTTGGTGTGATGTTGCAATATATGTGAGATATATTAAAACTGTTAGTGCAAGCGGTGTGAGCTACCATTATGAGACATTTTTTGATTACAGGTGATGTGTCCTTAGTGTATATTTTGTATGTTTTATTTACTACTTTGCTTGGTCGGCCTATGATACCTAATGAGTATAAGTGGATCGTATTCATGCCTACTGCGCCCTTTCAGTGCAGGTCATAGCTCGAGTGCGCCTCAACTTGCTTGACTCGGGTGATTGTTCGAGCTTCTAAGGTAGCGGTTGGACATTCATGCGTTCGAAGTTCACCTCTATCTTTCTATAATAGTTATGTCTTTATTAGTATTCGGAGATAGTTATTATTCCTTTGCGGTTATTTTTCCGATGTATTTGACTCTTGGATTGTATTGGTAGTTCTTACACTATTGACACCTGATTTTGGGCATGATTGGTATTTTGGATAAATTTTTTCCGCATTATTATGATTACTCATATGGTTCGACTTCATTTTAGAAGCATTATCTTGAGATATTTCTGTCATTTCTTCTTTTCGTATCAGTTTGGATGATAGACTTACTTGTCAAAGTGTGCCATGATAAGTGCCATCATGACTTTCGTTTTTGGGTCGTGACAGTTCTATAAAAATATAATCGGAGTTTCTCATAGTCATCCAATCTGCGACCTTTGAGAACCGAGTTAGCAGATTCTTTATGTGGAAGAATTCATCTCCAAAGAAGATGATGAATTGTGTGGTCCTTCTCTGTATACACGTGTAAGTCAAAAATATTAATCAATTTTAAAAGAAAATTTCATTTGGACGTACAAAGAAATCTGCACATCAGAAAGTCAAACGATAATTTATCAGGAAAAAGGAAGCTATAGTTGAACTAAAAAGAATCTTTCGCTCATCAAAAATAAATTACTTTCATTATAAGAACACGATATTCATATTTAATAGCCGGTGAAGAATTTTTCTAATTTTTTGTTAAGTAACTCAGTATTTTTAATGATGCATTCATAAACTTGTGATCGTGCGAGTTCATTTATATTTGGTGGGTTATTTTAGAAGCTTGAAGATTTGTTCATTTGTAACTGAAAAGCGAATCACTCTCAATTTAAAATTTAAAAATAAATGCAGTTGAGTTTTAAATTATGGGGAAGTTAGCAGACGTGGGATTTTGATTTTTCTAGGTAAGTCAAAAGAATTTTATTTGGCAATTTTTTTTTTT
>NC_061121.1:209291920-209402093 GCF_002878395.1 Capsicum annuum
ATTGGCAGTTTTAAATTGAATTCAAATATTCATGTATTTGCCTCTATTATTTTTAGGATTCTTTTATTTTATTTTTAATAATTTTATGATGATAATTTGAATTGTACAGTTATTTTTGATTATTCATTTTTTATTTAAAAATTTTTGATAGAAAATTTAAAGGAAGTTAGGCGGTTTTTGATTTTGTAGGGGTTTGCCGTTTTTTTTGAAGTAATTGTTTTGACTTATTTTTTTTCATTATTTTTTAAAATTGTAATGAGTTTAGAATTTTTAAAAATACTAAATATAAAAGTTTTTTTTTTTTTTAAATATTAATGTTCATGTTAAGATTATGTGTGTGTATATATATATATATATGTTTAATGTTTAGTTATTCTTTTTTTAAGTAAGATTTTTGTAGTGTTGACACTTGTCACTTTTGCCTCTCCTATTATCTATAATTTATATCTATAATATATTAAAAGTGTGATGACTCTTAGAAATATGATTTGAATTTTTTGCCCTCCATTAAAAGTTTTTGCAATAGACAAAAATGTCATTTACTATTTTTTTAATATTTAAAATTATTATTAATTAAAAAATATCACAATTAAATTTTTCCTAATTTATTTTAGTAGGAATTCCTACTATTAGGCTTTAGATGTAATCAAATTTACCTTATATAAATTTTGTGTGTTAATGTCAATACGTGTATTGAAAAAAAAAAAAATACCTACACAATTTTGTGTGTTAATGTCTATACGTGTTTTGGACTGATCCCAACTAATGTTGGATGAAAAATTATTATTACTTAAATCTTTGTCCGTAAAAATTTAGAATTTGTATTACACGTCTAAATCAATTAAAATATTATTTTATATTATTATTTATTTATTTATAATAGGTAAAAACTTCTATATTTAGTACACTTCTATATCAATTAAAATACTATCTTATATAATTCTTTACTTAAACAACAATTCTATTTAAATAACTTTTTGCAAATCCTTATTTAACCCCACTAATGTTTATTCCACCATTATTTAACCTTCAGTAACGTTCATTTCTTTTTTCTCTTTGTTTGTCTTCTTATTATTTGATTTTGATTTGATTTATGTTATTCTTCTATATTTCATGTAATTTTTTGTCTTGTCGTTATTTTAATTAATAAATAATGATAGAGTGATTTGTTTTTGCCAATTGCAACAATTGTGTCTATATCTTTTATATGTTATGCGTAAGTATTCTTGCATGCAACAACATCAAAGAAATAGGTAGTGTAATAAAAAATGAGGAATGTAATATAGTGGATGAGGAGAAGAAGGTTGCCTCAAGAATTCAAGCAGAGGATCGAAAATTTTGAGTTGCAAAGATTTGTATCAATGCATTTGATTAACGAATGCGAGATCATAAGCAACCTTTATGAGGGCTTTAGAAGAGACATCAAATATGATCTTTGTTTGAACATGATTAAAGAGGTAAACTTTTGTTGTATTCTTTGTCTCAAATTAAGTGTCTTAATTTGATTTTTGATTAAGCGTGATGTTTAAAAAATATAAAGAAGCTTTTGGATCTTATGATCTTAATTTAAAGATGTGTAGTCTTTTAAATCTTTTGATCTTAAACTTACTATTTAGATTAAGAAATATGTAATAATTTGTAGTTGTCGAACAAGTTTTACAATAAGTACTTTAAAACCTCTTTATAATAGTAGTGTATCTATAAATTTGCATAGAACCTCTAAAACTCATCCAATTGTTCTATCAATTGTAAAATAGGAAAAAACATCGTTTCCACCCTAAACTATACCCGAAAAGTCTAAGCCACAACTAAACTATGCTAGTGACCTATTACACACCTTAACTATAAAAAAATGATATTATTACCTCCCCACAACCCCCATTCTAAGGCGCGTGTGTTACACTTATTTTAGGCGCGTCCAGCCTATTAAATAACAAAAGTAAACGGCTAAAAATATTAAGGGAAAAGTCACCGTTTCCACCCGCAAACTATAGTCGAAAATACGTGCAAAACACGTGCAAAATTTATTAATTTGGTGTTTATTTATTTTAATTGTTAATTGTTGTTTTTAAATAATTTATTCTATTATATATAATTTATTAATATGAAATATACGTACAAAACACGTACACTTGACTAGTATATAAATTGATACGCAATTACATGTTTATTCATGCCGCTTTGTTTCCTCAACATATTTTTAGTTTGAGATGATATATTTTATGTGATTTTATATATAAATTTAAGTAGGATAGGAAACTATATTCGATAGGTCCTTCACATTTTTAATGACAATGTAAAGGTTAATTGCGGAGTGGTTTCTTTGTACGAAGAAATGACTTTCTAACTCTTAATATTTTTGTTTTTAAAGTTTTATATTTTTTTTACGAGAAATCTTCATTTTTACACATAATACATTTAAACTAATGACTCTATTCTATTCATCAAATTATAGAAGGAGAAGAGATTTTATTTCCTCTTCCTTTATTCATCCCGCTTGGACGATCCAAATCACCCAAACTTGTTATTCAAAGCTTTTTGGACCACAATATTTTCTCCAAACATATGGGAAATATAAGTTTTGCTTTCTTGTTCCCTATATAAATTAAGTAAACCTGATTTCTATATTTATAAGATTCGATGTTTATAAATCTTTTTAAAAAATACAGTTTACTCCAAAAAGTGAATCATTCAAAAACATAAAGTAATAAATTAAGCAAACTGCGATTCTTTTTTTTTTTTTTTTTTTTTTTTTAAATATAAAGATTATTTCTTGTTGGGTGTTGGGTGTTCGATTGTTGGGTGCACTAAAATGAACATTCAAAATATATAATTTAAATATTTATTTATTTATTGCACTAAAAGTAAGTGTCATACCCATGGATGTTTGACATTCATTTATTTAAGTTAAAGAAAATAGTTTTATCCTTTTACTATTTTAATCATATATAAGTCACACGAATTAGTTATTTCATGTTGTCGATAATACAAAATAATAAGTAAAGCAACTGATGTATTAAGTTATACAGTGAAAAGCAACTGATGTATTAAGTTAAACAGTGATTAAGTAATACATGATTCAAACAACAAGCAAACAACAGATAAAATTATATCAAATTATTTATCATGAATATTTTCTTATACATCGTATCAAACTTACCCATCAATATTGCTCCACCCTTAACCAGAGGTTCAGAGTTCGATCTCGGGCACGGAGAAAACTCTGTTGGGAGCGCTACCCCCCGAATGGGGCCCTACCCGGCGCGAATCTGGATTAGTTGAGCTCCAATGTGGGTTCCGAACACCGGATGAAAAACCAAAAAAAAAAAAAACTTACCCATCAATAAAGCTGTCAAAATGAGCTGATTCAATCCAATCCTAGCGGGCTAGAGAGTTAAATGGTTAGGATGGGCTAGCCCTTTTAAATAAAAGGCTTTTAAAATAGCAGCCCAACCCACCCCTAAGCGGGCCACGAGTTGGGGCAGATTGGCCCTTCAAAAATAATAAAAGTAACTCGAAATATGATAAACGAAAATATTATAAGTACTAGACAATCATCTACTTTTATGTTTTCACTTTAAAATATCACCTACTAGTTTTTAGCATGTTATAGGCATCTTACTGATACCTTTAGTTGTAATTAGCTCGTGGCGTTTACTGTAATAAAAAGAGAAATGATGATTATCTTAAAATTTCATGGGAAAATTCTAATATGATTAAGATAATAAATACAGGTATACACAAAGTATCTACATAAAAACAGTAAAATCATAACAGAAGATAGCCTAAATTTAAAGAACAGAATGTTGCATTAAGCAAAGACAACAAGTATTAAACAATCACGAGTAAAAATAACAGTTTGAACTCACAACTAAAAGTTGCTTACAAGACATTTCAAACAAACACTACGAACTTTTAAAAAATTGATATCAACTAAAGAATGGATAAAAAAATAAGTAGTTATTTAGAAAAGATTGAAAAAATTCTAACTCTATCAAATAAATAACCAACTTAAAAATATTTATTAATTATTTTTAAGGTCCCAATTCATGAGCTGGCCTTTGAGGCTGACGGATTAGGCCCCTGAGGCTAACGGGCCAAATGAGGTTGGACTTATTAGTCTCGATCCTAAATGAACTGAAAAATTGATCCCAATCCCACTTAATTAAAAAATTGAGCTGGACCGGCCTCTTGGCTAAGCTCATTTTAACAACTCTACCTATCAATTACAAGATAAGCAATAGTGGAAGTGCAATTTAGAAAACTAAGAAGTGGCTCATTCAAAAAGAAGTGACAGTTAGCTTCCACCTTAAGGATACTACGCTTAGCCCATGCTACCATCTTCTCCAAGTTGTACGCAATCCGTTTAGATTTATTTTAGTTTTCAATATTAAAATTGAGTACGGGGAATTCTCAGTCTCTCTTTATTGATCATTGATGTTCAAGATTGATATAACATGTGTAAGTATATATATTTAAAATATAGAGAGTGTATCTACAAATGCGTCTTTTTTTGGTATATTGTTTCGATTTTCAGAATTTTCCTCTTTGGTAGTGAAAAGATTTGGGACCAATAAAGCTTGTGTAGTTATCAACACTCAAAGCAGTAGTAATTTATTTGCATAAGACAAGAACTTCATTGTCTAGTTAACAATTCCTCCTAACATCCTGTCCAGTAGAGTCTGATCACACTGTGTTATAGGTAGATCTTTTTTTTGGGCGAATAAGGATCCTTTCATTCAGAGCTTAATTTGTAGCATTACAAACGTTAATATGAGGTTCGAGGGGTCCCTCTCATTAACCTCAGTAGGGGCATAACTTAAGTTTGTTACATTATCAGAAGCAACTTTCCTAGGGAAAACATTTCCTAGCTTGTTTGCTGCCAGGCCTTCTGCTGCACACAAAGGAGGAAGTGCAAAAATTTGCAACTGATCAAAAGAAGCATTCCCAATCCCCCATCCTAGCTAGTGCATCGGCCACCCTATTTTACTCCCTGCAGTTCACCTCAAGGTTGGAGATCCCAGTTTCTGCATTAAGTACCTGCACTACAAGATGATATTACAATAGCCAAGATGGTTAAAAGATATCATGTTAATGGTAGTAAATGAGTTAAATTTTATCTCCAGAGGGCTTAGATGATTAACAACAACTATTCTCAGTCCTTCAAGGATGGACATCATCTCATCTTATTGGGCATTGGTGTGGGGGATATTCTTGATGTAGCCCATAATCCATTCCCCCTTATGGTTTCTAAAGAAACCCCTATTCTACCAGGTCCCAACAGGGATTTAACGTTGGCATCAATATTTAGCTTATTGTAGCCCTGGTTAGGGGGTTCTCATTTAATATAAATAATATTTGTAGGATTGGTGGTAGGAGTAAAGGTTTTGGAAGTAAGGGTGTATTTAGTGGCCTCAACAGTAGTATTCTCTACTGGTATGGGGTTGTCTTTGTGGTTGAAGAGGTTATGATTCCTAGTTATCCAAATGTTTTTCATACAGAAAGGGAGAATGATGTCCCAAGTGAACCAGTTGTTAAAAGGTATCTTCCTACGGAGTTCCCAAGTGCTGGTCCAGTTGGTAGCATTAATCATAGTAGGGTTAAAGGATACAATTAAAGTACTGTAGAGGGAAATATTGTTCTAGAAATCAATTACTTTAGGATATTTAAAGAATATATGGGAGATGTTTTCTTGATAGTTTGGGCAATTTCTACAAAAGAGAGAGACATCAAGCCCTATATGATTGAGATATCTTTAATTGGGAGTCTGTTGTGGTGAAGGAGCCAGAGGAGAGTTTTGATCTTTTTTAGAGTCCTAAGCTTCCACATCCAGAGGTAGTTTTGACCAGGGTCAATGTTTAGGGTGGTGTTGTTGGTCTTAAGGATGATGTATGCACTGTTGAGGGTAAACTTACCATCAGAAGAGTTATCCTAGATAAGTTTGTCCTCATGGTTGCTTTGAGAAGAGAAGTAACAGTTGGTGATAATGCTTTGAAGGTCAGGAGAAAGGATGAAAGAGATATAATTAAGGTCCCAATAGCCTTGGCTATGAACTATTTTAATCTTAAGATTGTCCTCACCTTTATTAAGGGGGCCTGCAATGCAGCTTTTGATGGACTTATGGTTGGGAATCCAATTATCTTCAAAAAATTTCACTCTGTCCCCCTTGTAAACCACCCATCTTTGGTTTTGAAGGAATGTTTTCCATCCTTCCTTAATACACTTCCAAGTTCTGGAGCATATCCTTTTTTTGGGCTTAGAGTGGGGTTGTTTACGATACTTATTGTAAAGAGTTTTTACCCAAAGGGACTGGGTGTTATTGTATATCCTCCAAGAGAGACTAGCATTCATAACTTTGTTTCTTAACTAACTTTTCTGAAGACCCAACCCTCCTATCTTTTTGGTCGATGAGATTCTGTCCCAACTAAGGAGGTGGATCTTTTTTTTTTTCCAGTAGTGCTTCCCTAGATGAAATTCCTTTGGATTTGGTTGATAGAGTTATTAATTTTTTTGGGCGTCTGGATGTATTACATTACATGTGAGGGTATGTTGCTAAGGGTGGATTTGGTAAGAACTAATCTATCAGCCATATTTAATATTTTTGTTTTCCATCCAACTAATCTGTTATGCATGTTAGTAATAACAAACTGAAAGTCGTTATTGGAAGGTTTAGAGAGGAAAATGGGAAATCTTAGATATTTACCAAAAGTGTCACTACTGCTGATGCCAAGAATGGAGGAACAAGAAGAAATTGAATCAGCAGTGCAATTTAAGGTGAAAATCACTTTAGATTTAGTTGGATTGATATTTTAGCCAGAGATGGTACATAAATCATTGAGAGTGGAATTGATGAGATGAAAGGCTTATGGGGTGGCTCTTGAAAAAAGAGTTAGGTCATTCGCAAAGAAGAGATGAGAGATAGATGGCCTTTGGTGAGTGATACTAATGGGTTTACAGTCTCTGGAGCAAGTTCTTGAGTCTATTTCCTGGAGAGCCTTTTCATACAGAGGACAAAGAAATAGGGGAAATGGGTTTTCCTTATCTAATTCCACTGGATAGTTGGAATCCAGGGGATTTTGAACCATTAATGAGGATTGAGATGGATAAGTAGTAAACACAGGACATGATGAGTTTGACTAGATTAGGGGGAAAACCAAAGTATTTGAGGGTGTCCCTAATAAAGGATTATTTAAGTCTATCAGAAGATTTTTCAAGATCAATTTTTAAGATCATGTTCCCCTGTTTTTATTTTATCTTTTTAAAGTGGGTTATTAATTTTTGGACGTTGATAGAATCGTCAAAGGCCCTTCTATTTTTCATAAAGCTGGATTGGCTGAGACCAATAATGTTAGGAAAGAGAGACTTGATTCTGAGGATGATAATATTTATGATCAGCTTGTAAAAGGTATTGCACAGCCCAATAGGTCTAAATTTTTTGATGTGGCATACATTAGGACACTTAGGAATAAGGCAAATGAGGGTTTCATTCATGGTGGGGTCCATAGTGTAAGTTTGAAAGGTATTTTTGCAAAAAGTAAACACCTTGTTTTGCACTATATCCCAGTATTTTTGAAAAAAAATTGGTTGAACCCCATCAGGACTATGAGCTTTGAAGAGTTTGAGGATTTTATTGCATTAATGATTTCAGAGTCCCTTCAGGGAGCACTTAGCATGGAAGAAGCAGAAGCACTGAGAATAGTGATGCATTGACCACTATAGGAGGGAGGGGGTTGAAGGTGTTTTGGGATAATGGGTGGTCAGTGGTGTAAAGAACAGAGAAAAAATTAGTGATGTGACTGACAATTTCAGAAAGGTCCCCAATCTAGTTTCTACCCTCATCCTTCAGGCTAAGAATTCTATTTCTCCCCATTCTGTTGAGAGTTATGGTATGAAATAATTTAGTGTTAGAGTCCCCTTGGGTCAGCCAGTTAATTCTGAATTTTGTCTTCCAAAAATCCTCCTCAAAATTGAGGAGATTATCATGCTTTAAAACTAACTCAAATTCAAGATTTTGGAGGAAAAGGCTATAAGGGTAGTGAGGGGATCTGTTTCCAAAAGTTGCTTTATTCTATCGAGTGGAGTTTTTTTAGAGGTTAGAAATAGCCTCCAGGATAGGAATGGGGGTTCAAAAAAGATGTGAACCACACTCTTAAAATCAAGATGTCTTCACCACATGAGCTCCATCCTAAAAGGTCTATTAGCACTATCTAGGTTTTGACCAAGAAGGCTGAGCAAAAAAGGACAATGTCAGAGTGGGTCCTAGGGAGGTGGGTGACACTGGCCTCAGGGTATTTGGTGATCAAAAGGTTATTAGCAAGGTACCTGTCAAGTCTTTCAAGGATAAGTCTATTCCTTTTCTTGTGCCTTTTATTACTCCTGTATATTTACTACCTTTATAATCTAGATCTACAAGGCCACTCTGATTAAGGAAATTCCAGATCAGTCCAGTTCTATTGCTGCTAATAGTATTTCCCCTAAAGTTTTCCTTGGGTTGAAGGACTTAATTAAAGTCACCACCAAGGAGCCATTTATTGTAGTAGCTTTGGGAGAAAGATATGAGATTATCCCAAAGGGAGCTTCTGGGGGATAAGTCAGTACTAGCATAAATAGTAAAAAAAAGTCAGGAAGGGGAAGTTGGAATTACCTTAACCATCGTATGGATGGATTTGGGGGTGATGGATATGTCTTCAATCTTTAGGATGGTTTTCTTCCACATGATGACCATTCCACCAGATCTACCAATAGCTGGGGATTAAGTTTGATTATCAAAACCCAATTTAGTGGTGATACACTTGTGCTCAATTATTTTTGTTTCCAGGAGAACAAGCACGACACGTTTGTGAAAGTTTATAAGAGAGGTGAATTTCCTCATGAAGATGGCACTATTTTCCCTTCTAACATTCCAAATAATGAGCTTCATCATCAAGATGTTTTGTGATAGAGGCATGGGATTAATTTTTTTCCTTTTCCCATAGATATGAGAGGTAGTGGTCTGTTTGGTTATTCTCGGTAGTAAGCTTGGAGGGGCTTGATCTATCATGTTCCTCGAATTCAGAGAAAAGCTCATTATTGTATAGGGACAAAGTACAATAATAGCTTCTCTCAAAGGCTATTTAAACTCTTTTTGGAAGGTGTTCTCTAGTATGAAGGTTTCTGGCATTTGGCCCCCAATATTTTCCAGGATTTTTTCCAAATCTTGGCTACATTATTTTATAGAGTTGAGATTTAAGTTTCTCCCCTTTGATGGACTCGTTCCCAGGTTTCTATTTAGAGGGAAGGAAGCTGACTCATTAGTGCTCTCACCAGTTTTCATAGTATGAAGGTTGGACCCAATAGAGTTGTATTAGAGATTTGAGATGGAAAGAAAAGAAGACTCTAAAAAAGTTGATTCAAGAGGAAGTTGTGCTCTTAGGTTGAAAGGTGCACTGTGTCCTTGAGAAACTGGGCTTACAGAAGAGTCTGCATCCATACCTGATTTCCCAGGTGTTTGACTGAGTGGTCTATTTCATTCTTCATCACATTTGCTAAGTAGTGAGGTCTTGTAGTAATAGGATCACAAGTTGTTCTCCAATATAGGCATTCAATGTTGGGGGAAGTCCTATAGTAGGAGTTCCATCCATGAAGTTGGCACATGCTCCTGAGAGGGAGGAGCTATCACTAGTAAGATTGGTGTTTTGGGGAGGTTTGAGCTCTGTGTCTTGTTCATTGGTAACATGATTAGGAGTGAACGCTGGTCGGAAGGTTGGGTATTACCATTTTTGGTAATATAGCGGTGGTTGGTTTAGGGAAAGTTAATAGACATAACCTCGGTGGTTATGTCAATATTGAAAAGTCCCTCTGAAGTTCCCATCTTAGGGCAATTAAGAGCTATATTTAAGAGTTCAGGGAGGCCAATTTTTATTTGGGAGTTAATTGACAAGACTCCAGTTGTCTTGTCAAGCGCAGGTCCTTGACGTATATTTCTTTCCTCAGGAATATTTTCGTTGAGGATATGGAACTTATTGTTCCCAGGGTAAGCCAATAAATTGTCAAAGGTTGGGGTTTGTTGAACAATGTTCTTGGGACTTTGTGTTCTGGTAGAATGAGCCATTCTACTCTTTTCCTAGGTCCCAGTTGTGTTCATTAAATTTGGGGGTGGGACTCTCTTACTAGTGGAGCTATCGACGATCCCAGTGGTTACCCGTTAGTCCTAGTTTACAAAGTGTCATTTTCCATATTCTAGGCGGGAATAGGTATATGTGGGTTTGAGGACTTACCTGGAATTATCTGTGGCGTGTTTACTTGGCATTGACTGAATTTGATGTTCTTTATTTTTGGAAACGTACTAGCTTCCACATGGATTTCGTCGAAGCATTTGCTGGGATAAGGAACTTGAGGAGCTAGGGACTTAAGATGGTTGGGAATTTGGGGTAAAGGAGAAACTCAGAAGCGTGTGATCTACTCTCCCGCGCCCCATCAATAAGATGCCTACCCCTTCATATTCCACTGGTTGAATGTGGTTTTTGATTGTGACTGACTTCTTAATAGGATTGTCTAGGGGGATTTGAATACAAATTCTTGCGTATCTACCTTTTAGGGTGGAAGATGTGTACGACCAATTCTCAATAGAAGCCCTAATTTTTTCCCATTTCTCTCGATGATCTGCTGGTTATAGAACTCCATGAGTAGTTGAGGAAGCCGAACCCAAATCACCGTGTGGGTCAATGTTGAGGTGCATGCCACGAAGTTTGGTTCCCATCGTGTGACCGATAGGAAACCCCCCACTATGAACCAAGGTACCTTATGTAGGGCTTTTTTCATGTTTTCCTCCTTATTGAATTTGATGGTCAAGAAACCATATCCCAGATCGATTAGGACTGAAGGTTCTAATAGTTTCCATAGGCCGACAATTTTTTATTTAAGGAGTTGATGGGAGATTTTCCTCCCCATTAATTTGACGATAACTGAGAATCTCCACGGGTGGTAGATTTGTTCTTTATCCCGATCTTAGATAGGGATTGGATCTTCCTCAGACCCACTCTCATGTGGTGATGGAGAAGGCTCGATCTGGTACGATGTGTTGAGAGTTGGACTCTTTTCCATCAAAATTTCCTTAAAGGATTGTTTTACTGGGGAGGGGTCTACTTCCATGGGGTTGTTCATGAGTGGCGGTGGATCTTGTGGGCGTAGTTCCGATATTATGTCAGCCTTTGTTCCTTGTGTTATAGATAAACTCTTAGAGCTTAAAGAATACTTCAAGGTATATCTTTTTTTTTTTTCTTAAAACTTCAAGGTATATCTATTACTTACTCCGTTTCATTTAGTTTGATCTATGACACGAAGTTTAGGAAAGTAAAAAAGATTTCTAAATGTTGTAGTCTTAAACAAAATATATGTCAAATGTACTAAAATGTTCTTTAATCTTGTGGTCTTAAATATATCAGTTGGAAAATTGAAATTAAAGATTTGCTAAAAAAGAAAGGGACAATTTTTTGAAATAAAATTAAAAAAAATAAGCCAAACAAATAAAAACGGACGGAGTAGAAAGTTAACCCACCGTAAATCCAAGTATCTATATAATTCCTTGTTGGACATTCTCAGAGACCTTAAAATATGCTACTCTTGCTCTAGTTTGCAACTAAATCAAAAGAAATAGGATTGCTGGTTGAAATATTTGATTCAGCAGGGAGGTGGATCTCACATCACCTCTACAAAATAACAAAAAATAATCTACAAACTCAGTTGGATGTAGTTGACAACTTTTAAAATTTAAGGTCTAAAATAAATCTTAGGCATTTGTGTTTCTATAAATCATTCCATTAAGGGTAAAAAAGAATTTTAAAGTTATTTCTACATATAAAAAATGACATGTTTTTTTTGGTACAAACTAAAAAAGGCGCCACATAAATTGAAACAGATAAAGAGTAATATTTTGCTCACTTAGAATGTGTAAAATTTGGTCTTTTTGGTAGAATATAAAAAGTGATTTTGCATAGCCTAACCAGAACACTCAGTGCAACTTTTGCTTAGCCTAACCAGAACACTCAGTACCATATCTTATTGGGCTAAATTTAGGGCCAAAAATTTAGAGAAATTGGTATTAATTAAGGAATTGGAATTGGCCCAATTTACTATTAAGAGCCATTCCTGGCAAGGTTCAGACTAATTTTGTATTAGCAATAGAAGTGATGATGCCCAGTCAATCCCTTAATTTTATCACCATAGCTTCATTTAAATAAATTGAGCTAGAATTATTAAGGGTCATTTTGTAGGATGTAGTCGAAAAAAATAATACATGCATTAGATTTATTTATTATCAATACCTTGTTTAGTATACATTTTTTATTTATGTATAATTAATGCTCTATTATGTAAACCATAGTATTAGTAATGTAAGGAACTCTAATGCATGCATTAACATGAGTAAGGACATAATAGTCCCTCAAACCTTTTCCACTTAATTTATATTATATTTGTGAAGGGAATTTTGTAAATAATTTTCTTTTTTAGAAATATGCATGTCAAATACAAACCCAATCGTGAGTGACACCCATACTATTCACCTGACGGGAGAACCATCAACCCCAAAATTCTATCTTACAATCAACACTTAAAGAAAATATTTAGAACTAGTCCATCAAATATTTAGAACTAATCCATCAAATAAGATATTCAAATCCAACCAAACATAAGTACAATCAAAGGCCAAATATTATACTTATGAAAATAAAATCTTCTCTAGGAACTGAAAGTTGTCCGTACTAAAACTACTAAAGATTGTCAAGAATGAGATGCAATCCCAAAAATTAAAATAAAAACATAAGTCCAAAAATAAAGAACTACGCCAATAGGGAGAGATTCTATGGTAATCCGGATATGTTGCTCACCCTAAAATCTGAAGTCCACAACTGGAATCACAAAAGAGATCTCGTAGGAACCGCCGGATATGCACTGCACTCCCAAAAGTAAGAGCAGATGTAGTATCAGCACACAAGAAAACAACAATGTACGGATACGATTATTTGACCAACCCAAGATGAGAATATGAGAACATAACCAATTTACAGTAACACAAGTTAATCCATGGTCAAACAAATAGACACTCAATATAATAAGCAACGAACAAGCAGGTTAGGATTTCAATCAATAAGTAAACATTTTATCACCAAGTCAAGTCTAGTCAAGACAAGTTATGATAATTTATCAAACATATAAATATATTTTTCTGATTCATTCATGAAACCGTTAAACTCACCTGACCCTCATACATACCCGCTACGGGAAATACAACCACTCTCTAGTCATGGCTTGTACGTGATAATTTTCGTCGATCTACTAAATTCCAGACACAATTGTCTATCAACCTTATTTCAACAATAATCCATGAGAACGTTCCAAACATCGAAAGATTCCATATTTAGCAGTAACGTAGGTCAAAATCATATAACAACTATAAAATCATTTGCATTGACAATACCAAACAACATGAACTAACAAGTCACACTAAAAAGTAGTTAACATACACATATAACACAAACTATATTTTACTACAATACCATTGCCTACCTCGAACCAAGCTTGCACAACTCCTCTAAGTCAGAGCTATGCCCTTTCATATCATTTTTCCTTGCTCTTGATCTAAAACATACATATAGATACATAATTAATAAAATCTCCTTCCACGTTGGGAATTATGAATCACATCCAACCCCTAAGTTCATGTTCATAATCATTTTCTTTCTGTTTTAAGGCTTTATTAACGTAATTCACCTACAACAACCCATTCCATGGATAAACTATTGAATTAACGAAATACAAGGATAAATTAACAATTAATAAATAAAGCTCATTAACTTATTACTTAATTCCCCCCCTTGCACTAGAAAATAATCAAAAGTAGCCCTAAAACCCTCTTTGAACTTCATAAATTAGAAATTCCAAGGTTTAATTACCAAATATAAGTCAATAAAGATGAATTTCTTACCTTTACGAAGCCAAACGAAGAAAAACTTGTGTCAATCACCCCAAATTGCCCCTCCTTTACCCTAAAATGTGTTTAAGAAAAATAATCTTTTTTGAAGAAATTTTTAATTAAATTTACGATATTCGCCGATGTAGCGGTATTCACCTGTATCGCTATAGTGGCACCTACCAATATAGCAGGCGTTGACCAAGTTTGACCGTCGCTGTAAGGAAAATTTCCTCGCTATAATGGTGGTTGCTATATCGGTGTTTCAGTCGCTATAGCGGGATCAATGAGACAAAATGTCTAGTTTTGTCTAAAAATCTCACTTTTTTCAACAAACTTGAAACCTGAGATATTCTAAACAATGATTTTTTACTTTAAGGTCAATTTTGGAAGTTCTACTCACCCAAATTTGATTCTATAAATTCCGGTGGGTTGTTTATCATCTTAGCTATCTAGAAATCAAATCAAATACCACTAAGTCTGTGAAAATTATTCTCAAATTTTTCTAGTTCATAACTCACCAATTTTTTTCAAAACTAACCTAGGTTAAAATTTGTAACTTCAAAAGTGGGAATAATTTTAAAATGGGAATAATGAAAATTTCATACATAACAATGAATTTGGTCATTACAACTGATACTAATTTATCCATCATTTATCCCTAAACGATAAAATATGTAAATAGGTCAAAATAAGAAGAGAAGAGAGTACCTGCATCCTCAAACAATTGAGGGTTGTTCCGCATGTCCTTCTTGATCTCCTAAGTGGCTTTTTCAATCAAATGATACTTCCACAGAACATTAACTGAATGATTTCCTTAATCCTCAATTTTTAAACATCCCTATTTAGAATCATTATTTGTCCTCATTATAAGCTAAATCCTAATTTAGAAGCACTGAATCCTACTTAATGATGTAGTCCCTATCTCCATGGTACCTTTGTAGTATTGAGAGATGAAATACCAGATGAACTTTCTACAATATTGACAGTAGATCAAACCTATATGCAACTGGACCCACATCTTCAAGAACCTCGAAAGGGCTAATATACCGAGGGCTGAGCTTACCCCTCTTGTCGAACCTCATGATACCTTTAATGGGAAATACCTTAAGTAAAAGTTGATCACCAATCTTATAGTACATATCTCTTACCTTACAATCTGCATACGCCCTCTACCTACTCTAAGTAGCCAAAAACTTGGTTTGAATGAATCTTACTTATTCTTGAGCCACTTTCACTAATTCAATGCCCAAAGATTTAAGATTTCCGATCTTAAACCACCCAATATGTGACCTATACTTGCTTCCACAGATTGCCTCGAATGGTGCCATATCAATGCTGAAATGATAACTGTTGTTATATAAAAACTCATATAACTGAAGAAATTAGTCCAGTGACCACCAAAATCAATCACACAAGCCATCAACATATCCTCTTGCACCTGAATCATCCTCTCTGACTTCCCATCAGTTTGAGGATAAAAAGTCTTGCTAAATATAAACTTGGTGTTCAACTTCTCATGTAACTTGTCCTAAAATTTAGAAGTGTATTTGTGTCCCTGTCTGAAATGATAGCAAGGGGTACCCCATAAATCCTAAAAATCTCCTTAATGTAGATTTTAACTAACTGTTGAGAGCTGTAGTCCACCCGAACGGGCAAGAAGTGAGTTGATTTCTTCAGTTGGTCTACTATCACCCAAATGAAGTCATACATTTCCAACGTCTTAGAAAGATCCACCATGAAATCTATATCAATATGCTCCTATTTCTAAATAGGTATAGGCCTCTTTTGAGGCAACCCCGCAGGCCTTTGGTGTTTGTACTTCACCTGCTGACAATTTTGATACTTGGATACATAGTCCATTATGTCCCTCTTTATTTTGGGCCAACAATAAAGTCGCCCTAAGTCACGATACTTATTGATCGTATCCAGATGAATATAATAATGTAAACTATGGGCTTCTGAAAGTATATCACAAATTAAGTCACCAACCTGAGGAACACATAATCTTTTCTTAAACTAAAACATCCCATTTGAGTCAAGAATACCCTCCGCCACTACTCCGCGCATTACTGTATTTTGGAGTGCATTCAATTTTGTATCCTCAAGTTGTTTTGACTTAATCCGCTCCATAAATATTGACTTTACTTCAACACTAACAGCACACCACCTTTGTTTGAGACCCTAAACTACATGCTTAGAGATGCTAGAGTTTGAAACTCTCTAACTAAAGGTTGTCTGGACACCCTCAAGAATGACAAACTACTCACACTTATAACTTTTTGACTTGATGTGTCTACCACTATGTTGTCCTTATTCGGTTAGTATTGTATAGTCACAATATAGTCCTTCAATAATTCCACCCACTTTTGATGCCTCAGGTTCAAATCCCTTTGCATAAACACATGATGCAGGCTATGGTGGTCTATGAAGACCTCACACTTAACACTATAGAGATAGTGTCTCCAAATCTTTAATGCAAACACCACTGCTGCCAACTCTAAGTCATAGGTTGGATAGTTTCTTTCATGAGGTTTCAACTACCTCAAATCATAAGCAATGACATTCCTATACTGTATCAACACATCACCCAAGGCCAAAAGTAAAGCATCGCAAAATACTATAAATTCCTTACCTTCCACTGATAATGAACAGATAGGCTTTATGTCAAGAGTGTCTTAAGATTTTGGAAGCTTTCCTCACGTTGATCGTACTAAATAAATGACATTTCTTTATGAGTCAACCTTATTTAGTGTGTCGCAATAAATTCGGAGTTCTTGACCAATCTACGTTAATAACTAGCAAGACCTATATTAATCCTTACCTCGATCACTGAACTAGATCGAATTTAATTCATAACTGCCTCAATCTTCTGGGGATCCATCATCACCCTTTTTTAGGAACCACATTCCCCAAGAAGGCAACTGAAGACAACCAAAATTAACACTTTGAAAACTTAGAAAATAACTGCTTCTCCCTTAGAATCTGTAAAACTATGCGAAAGTGACCCGCATGCTCTTTCTTACTCTTGGTATATACAAGAATATCATCAATAAATACAATAACAAAAGAATTCAAGAATAACTTAAAGATACGATTCATCAAGCTCATAAAGGCTGCAGATATATTAGTTAACTCGAAAGGCATCACCAGAAACTCATAATAGTTATATTGAGTTGCCTTTGGTATATCCTTTGATCTTATTTTTAACTGATAACACCCCGACTGCAAATCAATCTTTGAAAATACTGACGTGTCCTATAACTTGTCAAATAAATTATCTATGCGAGGTAAGGGATATTTATTTCTGACAGTAACCTTGTTTAGCTATCTATATTCAATGCACATCCCCATAATACCATCCTTCTCTTAATAAATATGGCTGGAACACCCCATGGTGAAGCACTTTGATGAATAAAACTCTTGTTAAGTAGTTTCTGAAATTGAGTTTTGAGCTTCCTCAACTCTGTTGGATACATTCTATAGGAAGAAATTAATATAAGGCGAGTACTCTACTCTAAGTCAATATATAAATCAATACTCTATCTAGAGGCATACCTCTTAGTTCTAAAAAAAACACATTCTAAGATTCAGAAACTACCAAATCTAACTCTATAGAAGGGGACCCATATCCACATCCCATAGATTAGCTAAAAACGTTGAATACCCCTTCCCTACTAATCTTCTGGATCGAACAAATGATATAATTTTCATTGATTTGGCCTTATACACTTTCTCCTACTCTAGTTTTTCCATTACCGACATAGCTAAAGTTACTGTCTTAGCATTATAGTTTAAAATAGCTTGATATAAAGATAACTAGCTCATGCTCAAAATTACATCAAAGTCCAACATATCCAGAATAACAAAGTCTATCCAAGTGTGAATACTTATTAATAATACATGGCAAGAACGGTAAATATGGATTACTACCACAGACTCACCAACCAAAGTAGACATATAAATAGGATAACAAGTACATCCCAAATCAGATTCAGATCCACTGCTAACTGAATAGATAAATAATAATAAGTAGACCCCGGATCAAAAAAAATAAAATCCATCCGTTCACTAACAAAAATAGTACTTGTGATCACTTTATCAGAAGCCTCAATGTCAATCTTTCCCAAAAATGCATAACAATAAGCCCGGTCATCAATTTGAGCTAACTCCTTCATCGACTGTGCTTCTTCCCCTGTGCTGCCATTTCTTATACACCTTGACCACTGTGTGATTTCCTGATTCACTATATGGACGAACCTTTTCGCTGCCTCAACTTTCTCTATCCTTTAGAACTATGGCTTGAGCTTGCCACTATGCCTTGGTATTCGCCTTTGTCACAGGACACACCCTCTTAAAGTGACCAAAAAACCCACAATGATAACACTCTCACTTAAGAAAAGGCCAATCGGTAGAAGAGTAAGTATCTCTTGGCCTCTAACAGTCTATTGTTGAGAAGAAACCTCAGCTGAAACCATAGTAGAAGCTAGAAAGACTGATTGAATAAGATATGCATAGTAGGCCTATTGGTAGTGGCCCTTCGATTAAAAACCACTAAAATTTGCAATATTTAAACCTACTAAAGTTACCAACATTTTGGGACCTCTTGGCTAACATCTTAATCTGACCCGTTTAAGTAAACCTCTCCAACTTCTTCATATAGTCAGAAACTTAATTGATCCCCTTTTTTATAGAATTCATAACCCAATACCTGAAGATCATAATTCAAACCTTTAATGTAGAGGCAAGTCCTTTCCTCCCTAGTAGTCAACAACTGAGTAGCATAGTGAGATAAGGCATAAAACTTAGCCTCATAAGCTGTAACTGACAAAACACTCTGTTCCAATGCTAAGAACTTATCCTTCTTGTGGTTAGGATTTCCCATGACACATACCTTTCTAAGAACAAAGCATGAAACTATTATCAAGTCAATGGAGTCAAAACTAGTGATCAACATTCAACATACACCCTCAACCATTGCTTGACATCCTTGTTTAATAGTTATAAACTCAACGTTGTATTGATTTATAATACCCATCTTGTGTAACCTCTCATAGAAATCATTGATGAACTCAAAAGAATCCTTCAAATTAATATCTTAGAGTGTTGGGGATTTCATCTTCAAAAATTTTATTTATAGCTCATGTTCAGTATTAGTCATCACTGAAACCAAAAAGGGAAAAGTATTGATCCCTGCAGCTTCATCCATTCTAGGAGCCATGAAAATAGTAGAATGAACAATTGGAGCCCGATATTCCATTACCATTGGTGTGGCTCCAGCCCCCACCAACCCATTCAGAAAAGTTAATACATGCTGAACAACTTCAAAGGATCTACAACCCCAATTTGAACCACTACCTCGAGATACATACCCTATTTCTCTACTGTGTTTATCAATTCTAAATATACTAGGAGGGTGATAGGATACTAACCTTTTAGGATCCTATCCATCAGCTGCTTGAGCTACACCCCTAGAAGGTGTGACTCATTCTCTTCCTCTTTCTCTTACTCATCCTCTTCTCCTCACGTCTGGCTCCTCAGATAGAGTGGTCAGTATAGGGGCTATTGCTTAATTTTTTTGGAATAGGTATTCACCATCTACAGATAAAAAAGTGAAAAATCAGATACCAATTTAAATCCCTAGATACTTATTTAAATCAGAATCAAGTTATAACTCATAAAAAATAAGAATGACTGATTTTTCTTAAGTCCTATAGCCTTCTGAAAAAAAGTACAGACATCTCTGTACCGTTTTATGAGATTTACAAGACTCATTTTGGTACGATAAGATCGACTAGCCTAGGTTCTGATAAAAACTTTGTCACGAGCCAAATCCGTCATAGTAGTACTCACACTACTCACCCGATGGGATAACCATCTACTCTAAATTCTATCTTACAATCAACATTTAACAAAGATATTTAGAACTAATTCATCAAATAAGATATTCAAATCCAATAAAAAATAAGTACAATCAAAGAAGGAATATTGTACTTAAGAAAATAAAATCATCCCTATAAATCAAAAGTCGTCATTACCCAAACCACTACAGATTGTCAAAAAGGGGATGCAATCCCAAAAATTGAAATGAAAACATAAGTCCAAAAATAAAGTACTACGCCAATGCAGAGAGATTCCATGGTAACTCAAATATGTTTCTCACCCTAAAATTTGAAGTCAATCGCTGGAATCACAAGGGTGGTCTTGTAGGAGCCGCTGAAATATGCAGTACTCTCACAAAATAAGAACATGTATAGTATTAACACAAGGAAATAATAGTGTACCGATAGAATTATTTGGCCAACCCTAGATGAGAATTTGAGTACATAACCAATTATATTACCACAGATTAGTTCAGGCTTGAACAAATAGACACTCAACATATCAAGAAACAAACAAGCAGTTTAGGATTTCAATCAACAAATCAATATATTTTCACCAAGTCAAGTCCAATCAAGACAATTTAGGACAATTTATAAAACATATAAAAATATTTTTTGATTCATTCATGGAACCGTCAAACTCACCTGATCCTCAAACATACACACTATGAGTTATACGACCACCCTTTAGCTATGACTTGCAGGTTTCAATTTTCATTCATGTACTATAACCCAAACATAATTTTCTGCCAACCTTGTTTCACCAATAACCCATGTGAAAGTTTCAAACACCCATTTATTCTACATTTAGAAATAAAGTAGGTCAAAATAATATAACAACCATTTGCATTATTCATATTAAACAACATTCACTAAAAAGTCGCACTATAAAGTAGTTAACATACATATAACACAGATTGAATTTATTACAATACTATCACCTACCTCAAACCAAGATTGCATAACTCATCTAAGTTGGAGCTTTATCGTTTCGTGCAATTTCCACCCGCTCTTGATCTAGAACATGCATATAAACACATAATTTATAAAATGACCTACCACATTAAAAATTGTAACTCACACCAACCCCTAAGGTCACTTTCTGTTCTAGGGCTTGTTATCATAATTCACTTACAACTACCCATTTTAGAGATAAACCAGTGAATTAACAAAATACAAGGGTAAATTAATTGTTAATAAATGAAAACCATTAGCTTATTACTTAATTTTTTTCTTGCATCAGAAAATTACCAAAATCAGCCCTAAAATCCTCTCAGAACTCCATAAATTAGATATTCTCGGGATTAATTATCAAATACAAGTTAATGGAAATGAATTTATTACCTTGAAGAAGCTAAACAAAAAAAACTAGTGTTTTCACACCCCTTTTTACTGAAAAGAAATGAATTTTAAGTTTGAAAGGATTTTATTATTAAGTGACAAAAAGGAAAATTTTCTTCAAAAAGGATTATTACTAAACTCAGAGTCGCCACTTGCCATAATCGAGTGTGCCAAGTCACCTTTGAAAATACTTTTTCAAAATGATTTTTTGACTCTTTCTAACCAGGTCCACGAACAAAGATTCCAGTTAAGGAATTCTGTTGTTGACTGGAATCTTTGTTCGAGGGAAAGGTGTTAGGCACCCCTCGATCTTGTGGTTCGACCACGGTCACTTCGTGAAGTATATTGGCTAGTAGACACTATGAAATGTGTAAACCAAACAAAACACACAACAAAAAAACAAACAATCAAACAACCCAAAACTTCAAGAATAGTATCTAGTTCAATTATTACAAACCTAAATAAAAATACTAAAATAAACCTACACTAACCTATACTAACCCTGAACTATGCTCTACCCGACGCCTCAGGCCTTCATCATGAACGTCCTTCGCGTACAAGATACTTCGGGCCATTCTCTAGTGAATAAGTACAAATGGCCTTGGGGCATTCCCTGGCTAAATGAATACATTTTCTAATTTAAAGCGAAAAAATAAAACAATCTCTAGCACAAAATTTAATCATTCCACAATTGTCAATTTCTACAATTTGCCTACCCAACTTAAGATTTGCCTATTAAATTTTGGTGTAAAGCATGATACTATCGGATTTGATTAGTTAACACTTATTTTAAATCAACTAACTAATCAACTCAAATCAGTTTCAATCCCCATTTCGAGTTTCATCTTCAATCATTGACTAAACAAATCTCCATTATTAATTCAAAATTTCCCCTTTCTAGTTTCAAAATTTGAATCAAACATTAACATCATACGCACTACAAGGAACCAAAACATGCAAAGGACACTAATCATTCGCACCCACAAATAATTAAAATTCAAGATAAAAGCGAATAACGAGAGTAAGAAAAAAAAATGGACCTCAATTAGAACTTTCAATATACTGAAGATAGAACCACATCCAGAAAACTTAACTTTAACCTCAGTAACGAATTTTGCAGGTACCTTGATATACTCCCCTTTATTTTGTTTTTCATCAACTCAAACTAAAATCAAGAAATGCTGAGAGATATATACCCAATTCGTACATGCCGCTACTACTCAATTTGTTTTTCTGTATTTTTCACTAGAGTTGAGATAGGTTAGGGCCAATTTTGGTTGCTCCACAGTGGGTTTCACCAAAAACAGAGACGGCAGAAACGGATTTAGTCAAGGGGTAAGGCTGTTGGTTGTTTACTGGCGATGGTTCGCCGTAACCATGACAAACCAGCGACGAAAGGTGTTTTTTAGTGGCAATTCCAATAAGGATTTCACCGGAAATACCCTCCCTCACCTTAGATCTCTCTCTCAATCTCCTTTCTTTTTTTCTCTACTATTTTTTTCTCCCTTTTTTTTCTCTGATCTCTCTCTAATTATCTCTTAAATCCCTTCTGCTTCAATGTTTTCCCTCATTTATGTATTGTAAGTATGTGTGGGTTTGAATATTTATGCGTGTTTGAAATTTTGTGTATGTATATGGTGGTTTTTGAGAGTGAATCTCTGTGTGTCCTCAAATCTATTTTCTGATAGGGTATGTATATGTGAGAGTATGTGCATTTGTAAGGTGTGTGAGCTGTGAGTGTATTCTCTCCCCGTATGTGACCTATTGTTGATTCTCTTATGGATTTTCTCCAAAAATAAAGAAAAACGTGAGGATGAGAGGTCCGTGGGGTAGAGGGGTATATGGGTAGGGGGTAGGTAGTGAGTGGTTAGGATAAGGTGAGGTGGTTAATTATGATTGGATGAGTGTTTAATTTGTTAGGAATTTTATTATTTTGGATTAGGATAAACATAAATAAATAAAGAAATAAATGAAAAAAAATGAGATGGTTGTTTATTTTGTTTTTCTTGTGGGAAAATTACTACGTGTATGGGGTATGCGGTAAAGTGTATTCAAAATTAATTTGGGGAGGAACAAAATTATGTGTCGACATCATGCGCCTCTTTGGATGTAAGCATAAAGTGTTTTCAGACAAAGAAGTTAACAACAAGACCAAATTTTGACCCAACCATTATTCAAAAGGAGGAAACAGAAGGACGGAATGCAATTGATTCTTGATTTTGGACATCTTACTTACCCAGATTGTGAGGGGATCGAGTCATAGGTATTTTAAAGGGTTGGGGGAGAATTACCATAGCGAGTTGGAGAGTCGAGTGAGGCCCCATTGAGGTTTCAGTCCGCGGCTTCATTATTACATCAAAAATAAAAATTACAAGTTAAAAGATGATATAAATTACAAAAGTCATATCTATGTAGTTTCTATGGACACTTGACTTGAGTTTCTGATGCTTTCAAAATTGACTAAAGATCTGATTTTCTTTGGGCTCCATATAAAATTTGATGTTCGAGGTAAACTCAAAAACTGACCATGTTCTGTCAGTGGTACTTTTGAATTTGAACCTGAATTTAAAAATCTTTACCCTATTCTTCAGGCGGGCTCCTGACTTATAATTTCTTTACTTTGTTGCTTGGCTTTTAATTTCTTCACCCTATTCTCCAAGCGGGATCCTGACTTTTAATTTCATTACCCTATTCTTTAGGTGAGCTTCTGACTTTCAAGTTCATCACCATGTTCTTCAGGAGGGCTCATAACTTTTAGTTTCATCACCATATTCTTCAGGTAGGCTCTTGACTTTAAGTTTTATCACCCTATTCTTTAGGCGGGCTCTTGACTTTCAATTTCATCACCCTGTTCTTCAGGCGGGCTCCTAAATTTCAATTACATCACCCTATTCTCCAGGTGGGCTCCTAACTTTTAATTTTGTCACCCTGGTCTTCAGGCGGTCTCCTGACTTGTAATTTCATCATCCTGTTCTTCAGTTAGGTTCCTGACTTGTAATTTCATCACCCTGTTCTTCAGTCGGGCTCCTGAATTTTAATTTCATCACCCCATTCTTCAGGCAGGCTTCTGACTTTCAATTTCATCACCCCATTCTTTAGATGGACTACTAACTTTCAATTTCATCACCCTGTTCTTCAAGTGGGCCACTGACTTTTAGTTTCATCACCATATGCTTTAGGCGGGCTTCTGAATTTCAGTTACATCACCCTGTTCTTTAAGCGGGCTCTTGACTTTTAACTTTATCACCTTGTTCTTCAGGTGGGATCCTGACTTCCAATTACACTACCTTGTTCTTCAGAAGGGCTCCTGACTTTTAATTGTATCACTTTGTTCTTCAGGCAGGCTCCTGACTTGCAATTTCATCACCCTTTCTTTAGGTAGGCTCCTGACTTGCCATTTTATTACCCCGTTCTTTAGGCAGACTCTTGAATTATAATTTCATCACCCTATTCTTTAGGCGGGCTCCTGACTTTTAATTTCATCACCTTGTTCTTCAGGCGGGCTCCTAACTTTCAATTACATCACCCTATTCTTCATGTGTTCTCCTTACTTACAATTTCATCACTTTGTTCTTCAGGCAGGCTCCTGATTTGTAATTTTGTCACCCTATTCTTTAGGTGGGCTCCTAACTTGCAATTTTAGCACCCTATTCTTCAAACGGGCTCCTTACTTTTAATTTCATTACCCTATTCTTCAGGCGGGCTCCTAAATTGCAATTTCACCACCCTATTCTTCAGGCGGGCTCCTGAATTGTAATTTTATCACCCTGTTTTTTAGGCGGGCTCCTGACTTTCAATTTCATCACCCTATTCTTCAGGCGGGCTCCTGAATTACAATTTCATCACCCGGTTCTTCAGGCGGGCTCCTGACATTCAATTTCATCACCCCGTTCTTCAGGTGGGATCCTGACTTACAATTTCATCATCCTGTTCTTCAGATGGGCTCCTGATTTGTATTTTCATCACCCTGTTTTTCAGGCGAGCTCCTAAAATAAAAATCAAAACTAGAACAAAAATTATCTCACACAAAGATTATGATAAAGAAAATTTTTATTTTCCAGAAAAATAAAGTCTCATTTTCTAGAAGGGTCCTAAAGTGAAGTTTCAAATAACAAGAATTGAATTTTCTTTTTTCCCCAGTTTATTATCAAAATTTTTTGCAGGTGTCAAACTCAATCATAACTATTTGCAAAAATGCATAATGCAAAGATGAATCATGATTTGATCAACAAATGTATGAATCATGATTTGATCAACAAATGTACCTTTTGAGGATAAAATTGAATGATTGAGACCAACAAGTCCCTCTCTTAAGAGTGAAAGTGAAATATTCTTACTAAAAGTGCATTTTTTAGGATTAAAGGCTTAAATTAGGAAGTGTACCTCCTAGCCATAAGACATGAGAGACCTAAATTAGAGAATGTGTCTCTTAGGAGTACAAGATGATAAGTTTTACCATAATTGTTATTACTAAACCTGTAAGAAACACTGCTCTTGTACTTGCAGAATGAGGAATTGCACTTCTGGATATTTGCGCTTTGAATTCTTTGACAAAAAGCTAGCAACTGTTCCCATTTTATACAAAGAAAATTTGTGAGTTTAAAACAAAGTGGTTGGCTTGGGGTTTTGACTTTTGAGGTGATTTCTCCTGTACTTGTCCCATTAATTTTGCGTTCAACTAATGGTATATGTCACTGACTTATTGCACCATTGATCCAAACGCAGATTATTAAAAGTTACTCAGAAACAAGCAAGTATCTCCGTTTTTCTATGTCTCTCGGATGAATCTTTCAAACCTTGTTATTTCCTTGATTCCCCAAACTTGTTTTCTAACCAACTTCTTGCTTGTCTTATTTCGACTTGCAATATGTTTCTTTCATATACTGACCTTTTGTCCTGCTTTGTGTAATTAAAGAAGTTGGTAACAAGTTTTGAACTCTTTTCTCACTTGTATTGACATTGACTTTACTCAAAGACATAAGAAAGTGACACTTATTTTTTATTTGAATAACTGATTCAAGAAAACAAAAATAGAAATATAGAGAAGAAAGAAAAGACAATGAATGTCCCCATTTGAAATAGAAAAAAGAAAAATTTATCTTAAAATAACAGTTAACTCTAATGATTATGACATGCATTTTAGATTAAGCTGCTTGATCTTTCCATCCAAACTTTTCATCAATTGTTGTTGAGTTAATGACTCTAAACTGAGTTACTTCATTGGGCCAATTGCATTCAAATACCTCATTCGGCTAGTGACGCCTTGAAGGGTTTTCACCAACAAGTCTTTCTTATTTTCTTTCTCTCAGCTCATCATTGACCTAGGGTGTCTGTGAGGGTTTTCACCGACAATATTCTCTTATTTTTGTTTTTCCCAATTCACAATCATTTTATGGTGCCCATGAGGGTTTTCACCAATAAGACTCTCTCATTTCATTCTCTTAACTCATAATCATTTTACGGTGCCCGTGACGGTTTTCACTAATAAGACTCTCTTATTTTATTCTTTTCTGATTCCTTATGCCGAGGAATACAAGTAGTTCCCAAAATACATCATCATAAGCATTGCATGCTTATCCTTATTATTCTTAAAGATTAATCTGAAGGTCTTTCTTTGCTTGTACCTTGGCTTTCGGATAAGGTTAGAAAGAAAGGATGACATGAGGCCCAAATGACACTTGAAGTGGGGCGAAACTTACAACTTTTGGAATTGACTCAAATAATTAAAATTAACCCATGCGCCAGCTTCTTTAACGAGGTAATTCTAAATTGTTCATTTGGTTGGACCGAACCCAGAGTTGGGATGCCTGCTTATCTCACACTCAAACGAGGAGAATCAGATCAAAAGTAGTTCTGACAACTTATTCTTTTGCTTGATTCTGATTTCTTTTTTTCTTTTTATTGACTCTTCTCTTTGGAACTTTCTGACTCTATTTTTCTTGACACTTATCTCTTTTCTTCCTTTTTAACATATTTTTTCCTCTTTTCTTTTTTCTTGAAACTTTTCTGACTCTATTCTTTTACTTACCATTTTTCTTAAACTTTTCTTACTCTATCTTAGTTCCAAAAGAGGGGTATGAAAGAAAATAGAACTAAAGCTCAAACGGGGTGAACAGAGGATGCCATAATGTTTGCATAGCAGAATGAAATGCCTTTGTCATATCAATCCTTGAAAATGTAATTACATATCATACAATATGACACTAAAAGATGAAGATCATTTGTGACATTCTTTATAGCACTAACTTCAACTGAGCCTATGCGTCACTACTTCTTCTGCGCTTGTCCAGCATATAACTCCACCTTCGTTTTACATCCCATACATTGAATGACTCATGCTTTTGTGGAGCTGATTTTCTTTTTGTTCCTTTTGTATAGGATAACGTATCCACTGTTTGACCAAATTGAGACATGTCTTTCAATTGATACCAAGTTATTCTTATGATTCTCAAAATAATTGCCTTACTTTTGAAAGAAGGCTTCAACTTGTCACCAAATGTCTCAGCACTCTACCGATTTTCTAAGATGTTTTTTTCTAACTTTATCCCTCTGATTCAAAGTTCATGCTTAAATTAGATTTTAATAGCTAGCTGAAAATTCCGCTAGCATGTCGTAACACTAGAATCAAGATAAAATATATTGTGTAATGAAGACAAATAAATAACTTAAAATAAGAAAAAACAACAAAGGACACCACATTTCAATGAAATAAAAAATAAAAGGGTTAAAACAAAGACGACAGAGAAACAAAACAAGATAGATTTCGAACTAAAACCCTGAAATAAATCAAAAAATAGAAAGAAAAACAAAACAAACTACCAACAATCCTTCCAAGTAAGGAGAGAGGAGTGACTTCTCAATTGTTGAGCTTGACATCTTTACCACTGATTTTCACATCATCATGACTAGAGCTTTCACCACTGCTAATGTTCTGCATCATAATCAATTTATTTTTAATCATCTTTTATATTTCTCTTTTCAAAGAACGACAATCTTGAATATTGTGACCCTGAACATTAGAATGATATACATATCATACATTAGGATCAAAATTTCTTGAATGTGGGTTAGAAGTATATCCAAGGAGAGAAGTGATTATGCCCCATTATACTAATCTCTAGAAAAGACTAGCATATGATTCTCTAATTGGTGTAAAACTATCCTTAGGCTTCTGTCTCTTTTCATTATTTCACTTAGATCAAATATCGGGCCTAGAAGGGCTTTGATATGTTTATGGAGTTAGAGGATACTCTGAGGAGTTGGTGTGCGCTATTGTGAGTAAGAAGGGGGTTGAACATATGGTTTTGCACTATATACTGGGTATGGAGGTAGGGAAATAAAGTATAATATATTTGGGGAGTAATTATATGGAGCTTGGATATGAACTTGGGCTTGAGACTGAGAGTAACGATGACGTGGTCTTCTTGGACATGCCCGTTGTCCAACTACAATAGCAGTTGCATCTTTCTTATTCTTCTTTCCTCCAGTTTCCCTTAATTGATTGCAATATCATCCCAAATATTTTGTTGAATCCTCATGTCCATCATGCTCCTCAAATTTCAATATCTTAAAGCTTGGAGGAAGGTTAACAGTTGAAGACATGCCCTAGTCTTTATACAAAACATCTTTTTTACCTGCATTTCCTTTGAAACTTTTCATAGTATTTTCTGCACTCTTTATTTTTCCAATCATTTCCTCTGCCTCTTTTAGCACACTAGACTTTTTATTAAGATAAGGGAGAAGCAGAGTAAGAGAGCAAGGACAAGTAATTTCAACTTTGCTCAACCTAAATCAAAAGAAGGACACTATTCTCAGTTTCATCCTAAGTCATCAGTTCCAGCTCCTTCTTCATCCAGTGATCCATCTCCTAAGTTTAGAGATGGAAATAGAGATAAAGCGTCAGGCTCTAAGTCTCAGGGCAGTGTCAGCAATGCCCGAACTAATCCCTTTTGTCAGACTTGTGGTAAGAACCACAAGGGTGTTTGCAGATCAAGTAGCGATGTTTGCTTTAGTTATGGAAAGCCAGGACACATGGTTAGAGATTGTCCTCAGTCAGTTTATAAGGGTCAACAGAACCGTTCCCCATCTCAGTCCAGTCGCCCAAATCAGTAGGGTGCCACCTCTAGTGCTACTAGTGGGCAACACCCAAATCGTCTTTATGCTCTTCAGACTCAACAAGATCAGGAAAATTCTCTTGATGTAGTTACTGGTACATTACAGATCTTTCATGTTCATGTTTACGCTTTTCTAGATACAGGTGCTTTCTTGTCTTTTGTTACTCCCTACATAGCAGGCAATTTTGGAGTCAGTCCCAAAATTCTAGAAAAACCCTTTTCAGTCTCTACCCCAGTGGGTAAAACCATCATAACCTGGTAGGTATATTAGAACTGCCCGGTTATGATATTTTAGAAAGTCACTTCAGCAGACTTAGTCGAATTAGAGATGACTGATTTTGATATCATTCTTGGCATGGATTGGCTTTATTCTTGCTATGCTACAGTCGACTGTAGAAACAAAATAGTCTAGTTCCAATTTTTAAATGAACCCGTCCTAGAGTGGAAGAGTAGTGTGACTACTTTTAGAGGTCAACTTGTTTTCTACCTTTGGGCAAGGAAAATTATATCTAAGGGATGTGTCTATCATCTTTTTCGAGTTAAGGACACTAGTTCTGAAACTCCCAGCCTTGAATCAGTCCCAGTTGTGAATAAATATTCAGATATTTTTCTTGAAGATCTTCCAGACATTCTTCCTGAAAAGGAAATAGACTTCAGCATTGACCTTCTTCCAGATACTCAGCCTATATTTATTTCTCCAAACAGAATGACACCAGCAAAACTCAAGGAACTAAAAGAACAGTTAAAAGATCTCTTAGATAAGGGATTCATCAGGCCTAGTGTTTTCTCATGGGGTGCACCAGTCTTATTCGTGCAAAAGAAAGATGGTTCTCTCAGAATGTGCATTGACTACCATTAACTCAATAAAGTCATGGTCAAGAACAAGTATCCACTTCCCAGAATTGATGACTTGCTTGACCAACTTTAGGGTGCCAGTTACTTCTCCAAGATAGACCTCAAATCTGGCTATTATAAGCTCAAAGTCAGAGAATGTGACATTTCGAAGATAGTTTTTTGAACTCGGTATGGTCACTTCAAATTCCTAGTCATATCCTTTGGTCTTACCAATGCCCGAGTAGCTTTTATGGACTTGATAAACCATGTATTCAAGAAGTACTTGGATGTGTTCGTCATAGTATTTATAGATGATATTCTGGTCTATTCCCGCAGTGAGAGTGATCATACAGAATATCTCAAAACAGTACTTCAAACTCTCAGAGACCATCAATTATTCGCCAAATTCAATAAGTCCGAATTTTGGCTAAGGTCGGTAGCATTCCTTAGTCATATTGTCTTTGGTGATGGCATTAGAGTAGATCCTCAAAAGATCAAAGTGATAAGAAACTGGCCTCACCCCGTCTCTCTATTAGATATCAGGAGCTTCTTGGGTTTGACTGGCTATTACAAGAAGTTTGTTGAGGTATTTTCTTTTATTTCATCCCCTATGTCAAGATTGACTCAGAAAAAGGTCAAGTTTCAGTGGTCAAATCCTTACGAGAAGAGTTTTAAGGAGTTGAAGACTTGACTCACCTCAGTTCCTGTTCTAGCATTACCAGATAGTCCAGATGGGTTCGTAGTGTATTATGATACATCCAGAGTAGGTTTAGGTTGTTTCTAATGCAGCATGGTAAGGTCATAGCCTATGCCTCCAGATAGCTTAAACCTCATAAGAAGAATTATCCTACTCATGATCTTGAATTAGCAGCCGTAGCATTTGCCTTAAAGATTTGGAGACATTATCTCTACGGAGTTCATATAGATGTTTTCACAGATCAAAAGAGCCTTCAGTATGTATTTTCTTAGAAAAATCTTAATCTTTGTCAGATAAGGTGGTTAGAGCTCTTGAAAGATTATGACATGAGTGTCCTTTATTATCTGGGCAAGGCCAATGTAGTGGCCGACCCTCTCAGTAGACTGTTCAAGGGTAGTATTGCTCATGTTGAGGATATTATGAAAAAGTTAGCTCAGGAAATGCATCAGCTTGCCAGAGTAGGCGTTCTCTTAGTCGATATAGAATAGGGTGATATATGGGTTTAGAGTAGTTCAGAATCATCTCTAGTATTCAAGGTAAAAGAAAAGCAAGATAGAGATCCCATCCTTGTTAAGTTGAAAGAGTCAGTCAAGGATTACAATGTAGAGGTTTTCTCCCAAGGGGGAGATAGTGTATTGCGTTGTCAGGGTCGTCTCTATGTCCCAGGTGTAGATGACTTAAGGAGGTAAATTCTTGTAGAAGCGCATGGTGCGTGCTAATCTATTCATCCAGGGGCCACTAAGATGTCCCGCGACTTGCAAGAAATCTATTGGTGGAGTGGGATGAAAAGAGATATTACAGAGTTTGTTTCTAAGTGCTCTACATATCAAAAAGTCAAGATAGAGCATCAAAAGCCTAGTGGTCCTATACAGGAGTTCATTATTCCTACTTGGAAGTAGGAAGAAGTAAACATAGGCTTCGTGATGGGTTTGCCTCGAACTCGTCATCAGCATGATTCAGTTTGGGTCATTGTAGACAGGATGATCAAATCAGCCCATTTTCTTCTAGTTCATACCTTGTATTCAGTCAAGGATTACGCCAAAATCTACATCAGAGAGTTGGTCAGATTGCATGGTGTTCCGCTATCTATTATCTCAGACAGAGGTACCCAATTCACCTCTCACTTCTAGAAAGCATTCTAAAATAGTCTTGGTACCTAAGTCCATCTCAGTATAGCCTTTCATCCTCAGAAAGATGTTCAATAAGAAAGGACCATTCAAACTCTAGAAGATATGCTAAGGGCATGTGCAATTGATTTCAAGGGAAGTTAGGATGACCACTTGCCTTTGATTGAGTTTGCATACAACAACAACTATCATTCCTGTATTTAGATGGATCCATTCAAAGATCTCTATGGTAGGAAATATAGATCTCCAATCGGATGGTTTGAAGTTAGTGAGGCCTCAGTCATAGGGCCTGACTTAGTATTCGATGTCTTAGAGAAATTCCAGTTGATCAGAGAAAGACTTCGGGCTGCTTAGAGCCGGCAGAAGTTTTATGTAGATGTTTGTAGAAAAGATCTCGAGTTTGAGATTGGTGACTATGTCTATCTAAAGATCTCTACCATGAAAGGAGTGAAGCGGTTTGGCAAGAAGGAAAAGATCAGTCCCCAATATGTTGGTCCCTTTAAGATACTCAGTCATTTCGACAAGGTAGTTTATAAGCTCGAGTTGCCTTCAGATCTAGCCTCAGTTCATCCAGTCTCCCATGTCTCTTTGCTCAAGAAGTGCATAGGTAACCCAGCAGTTGTAGTCCCTATTCAGAGCATAGATATTCAGAACAACCTCTCTTATGAATAGATTTCAATCGAAATCCTAGACTATCAGACTCGTAGACTGAGGAATAAAGAAGTCCCTCTAGTCAAAGTTCTTTGGCGAAATCAGTTCGTTGAGGAAGCTACTTGGGAAACAGAAGCAGACATGCGTACCAAGTATCCTCACCTTTTCTCCACCAACTCAGATCAAGCTCAAGGTAATAGTTCTCCTTAAGCTTTTTAGCTTCATGTCTAGTATTCATTACAAACTTGATATCCAATTTCATGCTCATGTTCCCATTAAAAACTCGATATCAAGTGCCATTACATATTTAGTCATGTATTTATGTATCAGTTTAATTATATAATCATGCATCAGATATGCATGTTCAGTATGATATGTTTAACTTATCGGTCATGTCAGTCATGAAATCATGTTTCAGTTGTTTATGCTTAGTATTTACGTCAGTTGTCTTTTCTACCCTCTCAGTCAGTCTTATTCAAGGACAAATGTTCTCAAAGGGGAGATATTGTAAGACCCCGCAAAATCTTACATTGATAATCAGCTCTTTTAGCTTCAAAAATCTCTTCGAAAGGTTCAACACTTAGAATATTTTAGCTAGGTGTTCAACACTTAGTCTCATTTTAAGCCTTCAAACTTTGGGGATTTAGTTGATGACCTTCCCTATCTCTGTTTTCCAATTTCTAAGTTGCGTTGCGATAGGGCAAGTCCATAGTATATTTCAGGTGAGTTTCAGAATTTTTGGAATCCGTTTAGGGCACGTTTGGATTTAGAACCAGTAGCTAAAAGCTATAAGGCGGCGCTGCCCAGCTTATAGCCTTCGCCCCCTCCCTCAATAGCAAGGTGCCACCTAGTTGCAAAAGGCTCTAGAAAAGGCGCCACCTTGCTATAGCCTTTGTACCCAGTTTTTTAGCATTCCACCTCCGTGCTTTGAGGGGTAATTTGGTCATTTTCCCACCCCTATATATATCACAAACAAGGAATTTATCCCTCAAAACATCAAAATATACTGCTTTTCATCAATTTCTCTCAAGAACAAGAACAAGGGTTTCAATTTGAAAACCCAAATCCAAGAGATTTCATCATAGATCATTAAAGAACTTTCATCTAAGTTATGTGTTGTGTTCTCGAGCCGGGGGTCTATCGAAAATAGCCTTTCTACTTATTTAGAGGTAGAGGTATGGACTGCGTACATCTTACCCTCCCCAGACCTCACTATGTGGGAATATATTGGGTTTTCTGTTGTTGTTGTTGTTCCATCCATAAAGCTAAAGAACCCTTTTTTAAATTATGAACTATGTTATTATGTTGTGGGTTGATTTGTTCATGTAATTGATGTTGTAAAATCCTCAAGTTAGGGTCTTTGTGTGTTTTTATATGAAGCTATGATATCATATGTGTTGGAAACATGTAAATTTGGTTGTTCATGATGAATAATTTGATGATTAACCTATGCCTAAGTTGTGCATATAAGGTGTTTGATAAAATGCTTAGGTAATTAGAAATCATGTATTATAGCTAAAATGTGACCTAAATGACAAATGCATGCTACACCCTTATGAAAACAATGACTTCTATGATATTGTATGCATTATAATTGTTGATGGGATGTTCACGAAACTAGATTTAATGGAATTATGGCATGTTGTTATATATATTCCCTTCCAAATATAAAATTATGAGAACTATGTCAGTATGAAATCCCCAACTTATGGCAATATGAATTGTGGGCTTTATTTTTACGATAAAAAATTATCATGTTATGTCAGTTTCCTTCTATCGAGACCTGGGGGTACTTGTACCCAAAAAAATAACTGTGTTCCTAGATCCAGTCTCATGTTTTCACAATCCTCTCAGTCATGCCATCTTTAGTAGAATTCAGTCAGTCATGTGACTCAAAAAAGTTCAGCAACTCAGTAATCTCAGTAGTATTCTATCAGTCAACAGAACTTTATAAATCCAGTCAGTTCAGTCCAGTTAATCATGTTCAGTGTTTATTCAGACGAAAGTAGGAATTAGCACCGAGTGAACCCAAGGATAGGAACACACATTGTCAGGTGAGGGTGAGATTCTTAGAAGTCATCCTTGCATTCCAGAACTATGTAGCCAGCATAGGTTGAGACATCAACACTGTCAGATGAAGGTTGATAAGGTGGATAAGCATTGTCAGATGAGGGCCCTACCATTCTCTTTTGGGGACACTATCAAATGAGAGTTACCCATAGTTTGTCTCTACCAGTGGCACAGTATTGACACCCTTCTAATCAGGGCACAGATTGGACCCCAGCTTAGCTATTATAGCGCATTTGGGGTATGTCGGTTAGATAACTATCTCCTATAGTTTCAAATTAGTCTCAGTAAAAGAACTCAGATAGTTCTTCAGATTTCAGGACTATCAAATACAGTCAACTCAGTTATAGTACGGAACTCAGCTAGTTCCATCAGGTTCAGGACTATCAGATACAGTCACCCATGTTATCAGATATATCATTAAACTCATGTTATCAGTAATCATATTTTCACAATCTTATTTACAGTATTATATGTTCATGCATGCTTTCTCGCGTTCATGTTAGTCAACCAGTTAGTATTGTTCATGTATATGAACCCCATACATTCAGCCTACCTCACATGCATACCAGTACATTCAGAGTACTAACGCATTTGCGCTATGGTGTCTTATACCATAGGTTCAGAGGCACGAGCTCCAGAGCATCAGTAACATCCCAGTTTCTGCAGTTGAAGTTAGCAGTGAGTCCTCATCCTTCGAGGACATGATCATTACTTTATGTTATTATTTATTTCTTCTCAGTTTTGCTAGACGGAGTCAGTTGGAGACATATTCCTTTAACTCCATATTCAGACAGTACTTAGAGGCTTTCAGATTCGATTCAGACTTCAGTTGTTTTCAGTTTTGTTTTGGTATTAATATACTATACTATTCAGACATTCTTATTTCATTTATGATTCTGTGTAAATCTTATGGCCTTACAACTTTTATTTCTACATTTATCTAGTATATTATGCAGTGTACAGGTACAGGTATCAGCCATGGGTTAGCTTGTGGTCTTTCGAGGTCATGAGCATCGTGTAGCATTTTGGGTACCAGATTTGGGGTGTTACAGATACTATTGGATTTGACAAATTAACACTTATTTCAAATCAACCAATTAATCAACTCAAACCAGTATGCGTTTTTACCAGATTCAATCCCCATCTCGAGTTTCATCTTAAATCATTGACTAAACAAATCTTTATTATTAATTCAAAGCTTCCCCTTTCGAGTTTCAAAATTCGAATCAAACATCAATGGTATACACACTATAAAGAATCAAAACATTCTAAGCACACTGATCATTCGCACCCGTAAACAATTAAAATTCAAGATAAAAGCAAATAACGAGAGTAAGAAAAAAATAGACCTCAATTGGAACTTTCAATATACTGAAAATAGAATTGCATCTAGAAAACTCGACTTTAAACTCAATAACGAACTCTGTAGGGACCTTGATATACTCCTCTTTGTTATGTTTTTCATCAATTCGAACTAAAATCAAGAAATACCGAGAGATACGTACCCAATTCATACATGGCGCTACTACTCGATTTGTTTTTGGCATTTTTCGCTGGAGTTGAGAATAGTTGAGGTTGATTTTGGTTGCTCTCCGATGGGTTTCACCGAAAACTGAGATGGGAGAAGCAGATTTGGTTAAGGGGTGCGGCTGGTGGTCGTTTACCGGCCGTAACTGTGACAAACCAGTGACGAAAGGTGTTTTCTTGTGGCAATTTTGATGAGGATTTCACCAAAAATACCCTCTCTCACTGTTGGACTTTCTCTTGATCTCCCTTCTTTCTTTCTCTGCTGATTTTCTTTTTTCTCCCTCTCTTTTCTCTTATCTCTCTCCAATTCTCTCTTAAATCCCTTTTGCTTCACTGTTTCCCCTTATTTATGTGTTGTGAGTGTGTGTGGGTGTGAATAGCTGTACGTGTATGAAGAGGTGTGTATGTATATGGTGTTTTTTGTGAGTAAACTTTTTGTGTGTCCTCAATTCTATTTTTCGATAGGGTATGTATATGTGAGAGTGTTTACATTTCTAAGGTGTGTGAGATGTGAGTGTATTCTCTCCTCATATGTGATCTGTTGTTGATTCTCTTATGGGTTTGCTCCCAAGACGAAGAAAAACGTGAGGAGGAGAGGTCCGTGGGGTGGAGGGGTATGTGGGTGTAGGGCAAGGGTAGTGAGTGGTTAGGATAAGGTGAGGTGGTTAATTTTGATTGGATGGGTTGTTAATTTGTTAGAAATTTTATTATTTTGGATTAGGATAAACATAAATAAATAAATAAATAAATAAATAAAATGAGATAGTTGTTTATTTTGTTTTTCTTATGAGAAAATTACTATGTGGATGGGGTACATGGTAAAGTGTATTCAAAATTGATTTGGGGAGGAACGAAATTACGTGTCTACAGTGTCAATTACTCAAATTTTCCCTCTTTTGTCCCAAAATGAGTTTTAGAAAAATAAACTATTTTGGAGAAATAATTAATTAAATGCATTATATTTGTTGATATAGTAGACATTGAAATTTCTTTGCTATAGTGACGGTCGCTATAGCGGTGCGCCAGCCTCTATAGTGGGGACGATGAGAAAGAATATTCAGTTTCACTTAAAAATCTCATTTTTAGCAACATACCTTAAACTCGAGACATTCTAAATAATGCCCTTTACGCTAAGGTCAATTTTGGGATTTCTACTCACCCAAATTTGATTCTGTAAATTTCTATGAATTTTTTATCATCGCTATCTAGAAATAAAATTAAATAGCACTAAACCTGCCCAAATCATTTTCATAATTTTTTAGGTCACACCACTCCTCGATTTTGTTCGAAACTAGCCTAGCCTGAAATTTATAACTTCAAAATTGAAAGGATTTTAACAAAGGACTTTTAATGAAAAGTTCATACGTAATGATAGAAATGGTCATTACAATGCAATACAAGTTAGCGAACCAAACCAAACAATGGATAAAAATAATCTCAGCATAACTTATCCAAACATAACTAGTACATCATGCTTTGCATTATTCTTATACACCCTGCCAAACAATCCCTAAATGATTAGATCGAAATACATTCATTGTACTTAGCATATATAGTCAAATCTCATTACGATACATATTCATTATAACAACATTTTCCTATAAAACCTGATTTTCTCAAATCTATTTTTCATATTATATTTTACTTCTATAACAACATTCTACTTATAATAATAAGAGAAAAGACATAGAAACACCACTAAAATTATCCCATATTTTTTAAAAGACATTTTAGGTTTGTGACGATTCTATTACCCCCTTGTTCTTATTTAAAGTGAAATAAATAACACATTTTGATCCTACGTGACATAGAAAGTGTATATCACTCTTCTAAAAAGAGTGGCGAGTAAAAATATAATTAAAAAATATTTTTCATTGTCTCTTTTATTAATATAATATTTTAATTCTTTTATTTTTCTTTTTGTTAATCTTTCGCTATAGAAGAAATCAAACTTTGGAACTCCTTCTGGATTTTTAGTAAGGAGTACATAATTATGCTTTGATGACTTCTTTGACGCTTGTTGTTTTTCTTCTTATTTAGAGGACCTAACCTCTCAAACATAGAAGTCCTTGTGGTTGATTCTCCAAGTTAGTCAAAGACAGAAGGCCTTTTGTTAGATGTAGTAAACCCCTCTTCTACAGTGATATAGTTACTAACCTCCCTTTGTATGGAGATGTGAATTGGAGGTGCCTGCGTGTATTCTAGGCCTTCACGTGCTTGCCTGGTTGTACCTTCCGATGAAATTTTGCCCAACCTTGATAGCTCATTAGGATTATATCCAGCCTTTATAAATAGCTTGTATACATTTGGATCGAATCCCTCTTTTGTACTCTTCGTTAGGAGTGTCATATCTTGTGGCAGATTTTGAGTCACAGACTCTCCAAGTAGCCTTGAGGATGGATTTATTGCGTCAATCTTCCTGATAGGTAAAGTTAGCCCCTTTAGCATATTATACTGGGCATCATATGGTTGATCTCTCTTTCTTTACCTTTGGTACATAGTGAAAAATAGGAGTTGTCTTATTTTTCGTAGGTGCAACACTTTTTTTATTTAAAGTGGAGAGAGGTTTCTTGGTGGAAGTTTTTTCGATAATCACTGCGGCCTTCTTGGATACAAGATCATTACACTTGGTATTGGTGACATCATTAACCTTTTTATCATTCACGACATAGTTCTTAAAGTAGAATTTTGCATCAGCAAAGTGTGATTCAGCTTCAGTAAATGGCTTATCATCAGCTACTATCTTTATTTCCAATTTGCCTTCGAAGTACTGTATGCATTGATAGTAAAAGGATGAGATAATTTTATTCTCGTGAACCTAAGGCCTACCAAATAATAATTGTATGAAGTTTTGGCATCGATCATATGTATCAATGTATTTGATCGAAAATCATCCATACGAATCCCCAACTTGACAGATCCCATGGCCCTCTACCCCCCTTGGTTGAAGCCTCAGATCATTATATGGCTTTCGTCCAGGTCATTAGAAGCGATGTCAAATTCCTTTATTATGCAGATAGGCAGGATGTTGACTCTGGATCCCTCACCAATCAAGATTCTATTTATCTTCTTTCCTAGCACTTGACCTACCGTGTACAAGGGACGATTGTGTAGTGATCCTCCAAGTAGAAGATTATTATTTGTAAATGTGATTTTTATATCACATACATGTGCCTCTTCGCCAAGAGCTTTAGCAAGTTTTTCAGAAGACGAAGGAACTTCTATTGATAGATTTTCACCATTTTTCCCCTTTTTGGCAGTATTAAAGCAAGATACCTCAAGGTTGACTCGAGCAGTCTTCGCATGAAACCAACTTGGTAAGAATTCTTCCAACATTATTGGACATCGTGGTTTTTTTATGGCATTACCCTCATCTTTTTTGGAAGTTCAACTAGCTTTTATTTTCTTAGTTTCTTCACCATTCTCTTTCTAGTTGCTGCTCCGATGACTTTTTTACAGACTCATCTTCTTGCATCTATACCTAGTCACTAGAGTCCAACCTTTATTATTACCTTCATTAATTGAAGACCTGTCATACTCTAACAGTTTCTCATTATGCTCTTCGACACATTTTGATCAGATCGAGCGAGCCAAAAGTGATAGAGATTTGATGAGAACTGGCCATCTTATTATCGAGAAAGATCTTCTTCTCATTTGTTAATAGCATGACTTTGTCTTTAAGGATAAAACACTTTTTTAGAGGGTAACCCACAAACCTATGATGCTTGCAATAATTCGGGTCATTGGTCCTTCCAGCTTCATCGAGCCGCTTCATCTCTGGTAGATCAATGAGTTTATGCTCAAGAATCTATTCAAAAATCTCGGCCATATCTGAATCAAGAAAGGGGTATTCTTTTTTTTGCGTCTCTTTTAAAGTGAACTTTTGATTTGGACGTGCTTGAGAAATTATCTTCACATTTTGATTTTTACTCACTTTCTTGGTGACCTTCATAGGAGACACATCGATATTCATGGATTCTTTGTTTTCATTTTTAGGGACAAACTTGCCCCATCTCTTGTATTCCTGCTTATCCTTTCCCCTCCGAGGGTCATGGAGAGGCAGTACTTCCTTTCCAGCAGAAGACATGCTCAACTCCATGTCGTGAGCACGAGTAGCTAACTCTTCAAAGGATTTTGGTTTAATTCCTTGCAAGATACAGAGAAGCTCCCAGTGCATTCTTTGGATGCATATCTCTACTGCAGAAGTTTCGTTGAGCCTATCTTTGTTGTTTAGGCTCGTATTTCTCCTTCGATTGATGAAGTCGATGACTGGCTCATCCTTTCTTTGTTGAGTATTTATGAGCTCTATCACATACACTGTACACCTTGTGCTATAAAAGAGATTCAGGAACTCATGCTCCAATTGCTCCCAACTATAGATGGAGTTAGGCTCAAGGTCCGTATACCAATCAAAGGTATTTCCCTTTAGAAAATGAACAAACTGTTTGACAAGATAGTCACCGTAAGTTCCAGAATTATTACATGTCTCAACAAAGTGTGCAACATGTTGTTTTGGGTTTCTTTTTTCCTTAAATTATTGAAATTTAGGGGGTTGATAGCCGACAGGCATTTTAAGGCTATCAATCCTCACAGTGTAGGGCTGGGCATAAGGAAAGAAAGACTTAGTGACAATATCATAATTGTCTTTGAGGGTCCATTCAATGAATTCCTTCAATTGCCTAATCGGGATCATTTCCTCAGAAGAAACTTGTACCTCTTTAGTCAGTGGTGATTGTTTCACAGGATGTTTTGTCTTGTGAACTTCTGGAGCTTTTTCAGGTACATGACTAGACTCTCCATTTATTAGGCCTTCCATTCTATCCACTATCTTATCAATTCAAGCATCTTGATTCTAAACATATTTGGTCAGGCCCTCAATTGCCTTTGTCAGATTCGCCAACTGCTCCTCCATAGACGAGGCATCAGTAACCATTGCTTGCATGATCACTAGAGACATCGGAGAGTAACACAGATTGTCACATAGTTAATCTTCAAAGTGCTCAGCTTATGAGGTGTAAGTGGAGATGATGCGTTTATTGAATGACCACCGCTCTTTACGCCAAAGTATTTTGAACTAGAGTGCTCAAGTAGAGCAAGAGTCTTCTTAAGTGTTTTTGCCATATTGGTTCCTCCTTTCGAAGCACTTACATTGGACTTCGTTTCTTTTGGGGTTGAAGATCCAAAAATTAGCGTTAGCACGGATGACACTGGATGTGTTTGTTGTCCTAACATGTTGCCTTGCTTCTTGTGACAGCCCCTAAGATTCTGAAAGTAACACCAAGGATGTTTTCTACTTCGGCAGAGAACTTTGAATCAACAGCCTTGGAAGCAGTTTATTGAGAGTTGATCTTCTTGGAAGTCATTTCAGCATTCTTAATCTTTAAAGTTGGAAAAATTGAGATGAGAGGTAGAGACCGTCCCACTGGGTGTGCCAGAATTTGTTGGGCAATAAAATTCTCAAGACTAAAAATAATAATAGAGATAAGAAAAATACTGCAATAATCGATTTATTAAGTTCAATGTGAGTGTTACAATCTCTATAAATCCTCTTATTTAACTTTTCAACTATAAATTCAAAGTCTTCGAGCTTGATCTTGATCTTGAACTTTATTGGTGAACTTGATAGATTTGATCTTGACTTGTGCTTGAATCCAAGGGTTTTGTAGCTTGTTCTTGAACTTGAACTTGATTGGTGAACTTGATGGATTTGATCTTGATTTGTACTTGAATTCAAGGACCTTTGATATTGTTCTTGAATCTTGAAGCTTGAGCTTGTTCTTGAATCATGAAGTCTTGATCTTGAAGCTTGAATTCTTGAATTTGTAGAGAAATCTACTGTGTTTGATCCACGAGGTCTCTCTTGCTTTTTGCTAGACTTGTTGGTCCCTTTTTTGAATTATGAGGCCCTATTTATAGTTGTAGGAAGTAAAGAGTCATGATAAATATGAAATTCGTTTGACCAATCAGATTTAAGTGACAATGTCTTGATAAATATGAACTTCCTTTGACCAATCAGATTTAAGTGACATATCACCTTTTGTGGGCTTTTAATTCAGTGCACCACTTTGACATGTGGTATGATCCCATTGGCTCCTTCACTTGACTAGGCATGCCATGTCATTCAACATGTGGCGCCAAATTGGACCTCTAAAACATGATGGGCTTGCTAAAGTGGGCTTAGTCATTTGTAGCCCAAATTAATATGATGACATCTTGGGCTTGCTAAAGTGATCTTAGTCATTTGTAGCCCAAATTAATGATCTAACCTAATTAAGGTTGGACTTTAATTAAATCCATATATGTTTGGACTTAACTAATTAATCTAATTATATTAATCCATAATGTTTATTTGGGACTAATATATTTTAAATTTAATATAATCCAAATTTCATACAAATTTTAATTTAATAAAATTTCACTGCCCACAACAACATAAAAAAATCATATAGATATAACCATCAAATATCATCTTAATGAACTGCAACTCTGCAAGTATCACAATTAGTTGAAAACAACTTGAAATACAACATTCTACGCCAGTAAAATGGTTCCAACCAATGTTATTAATTATCAATTTATATCTCAATTATTTTTACTAACGTTACCGCCCATTCCTCCCCATTGCGTATGTCTTTGTTTATTTTTAAGGCGGTATTCAACCTACTTCTTGAATTTGTAGAGTTATAACGATGCAAAAATTGAAATTGTTGATAAATATGATAATGATAATACAATTTTAAAAGATATTTATCTTCAATTAGATTCATAAGTTTTAAGATAACTATAAAGAACTAAACTAATCCATCTACTGATAAAAGAATTGAAAAGAAGCTATGGGTATCCATTTATCTTTATTAGCATAGTTATAGGAGGATATGTATGAATGCATTACGGGAATGATTGTGTGTACTCATGAATGAAAAAATGTGGAATACGTGGATGAGGGCTTACTATTTAAAATCAGACGTAATTTATATGGAATATGTTGAGTGAAGGCTTCTTATTAAAAACCACACGTGAATTTATTTTGATTAAAATTCGCCTTAATATTTGCCGTGCAATATTTATTTATTTATTTCAATCTACCCTATATGTACATTCTTTTTTCAATTCAACTAGATATTTAATTTTAGTTAAATTTATTTTATCACTAAATTTATTTTTAAAGATGACTTTAGTGTTTATTGCTAAAGATCAACACATAGTTTCACATTTGAGTATAATAAGATAATTACAAAGTTTAATACTAAATAAGAAAACAACAAAACAACACCATATAAAAGAATAAGCTAATATAAATAACGGAAAGAAAAAGAAAGAACTATATCTTTTTTTTTCTTCATAAAATTAGTACTTTTCATTCTATCATTATCAAAATAGAATATAAGAAAAGAAAAATTAAAAATAACACCGGACCCCTAATGAACATATCTCAAAGTAACCTAAGAATCGCAACCAAATTCAGGAGCTTGCAACCTTGGTAAATGATTTTTTCCCTTTCAGAAACATGTTTAGCCTATTAAACGAGCAACTTCTTGGGTCAATTTCTCAGATATATGTCAATAAAATTGTTCATGACCTTTGTCGCGTTGATCAAAATTTCAATAATATACTGCACTTGTTTCAGTAATTTAAATATATAAATCTTGTACTTCGTGAAACTCACAAACTTCAAATCTGGCTCCACCTCTATATAAAATTAGCCAAAAATGTAATTGGCAAACGGTTGAGCTTGTTTTCATCCTGGTATACTTCAATGGCTTTCAAAATTTTGTAGACTTGTGCAAGAGTACCATGATTGATACGTAATAATTTCCCCAAGATCAACACCAACAATGGGAGGTCCTGGAAAACAAAAAGGAGATGTCAGAGTTATATAATCCCAAAATTATGAGTATATGTATATTTTTTTATAATATTTGATATTTTAACAACGTATAATGTAAAGCATTGTTGATATTTATCGAATTTGAAAGCTCACAATACTGTAGTTGGGAAGAAAATAGTGACCAATGACCACCATAACAAAAAGACAAACAGTGAATTGCAATGCTTGATCTCATAGTAATTTGGGGAATGATATTCAAAAGCAAAAGAAAAATGAAAAATCAAGATTGTCAAGCAACTTTCTCATTTTATTATGCAACACATACAATTTATTAAAAAACCAAGCAAAAGCTCGAAGACAAAAAACCAAAGTCATACACACGTAAACAAACCACTAAATTCAGAATTAAAACAACAGTTGCAGTAACAATTGTGAGTGAAGAGAAGAAGAGTAGGGGAGGATTATGTCAAGGAACAACGGAAAAATAATAACAACTATATTATTCAACTGTTAACGAAATTGTAATATAATAATAATATTAACAGTCCAATAATATAATAGTGTATAAAAAATTATAATGATATTATTTTAAATAATATATTAATTATATTTGAATCGTGCTAGGCACTGTCTAAGAAACTATTTCAACAGTGTGAAATATTTTTTCAGAATTAAACAAACATTTCTCTAATTAATGAGAGAGTAAAGGCCCAAAACCATACATTATCTTTTGCCTCAGACACAAAATAATATGTATTCTTTCAACTGGTGCACTAATAGTCCTTTTTGTTTAAAAAGTGGTGCATTTTTAGACACAATCCTAATACTGTTAATTTTTTTAACAGAAGCTTCTCATCTTCATATCAGGTAAATACGAGCACCATTAAACAAAAGAAATCAATGCAAAAACACATCAAATAAGCCTTGAGGCATCGACGCTGCATCGACAATTCAGACTTCTCTATATCACTGCATCAATAATGTTTCAATCTATTAATTTCATGGTCTGATAAGACTCCTGAAGATCAAAGATGACATCAACTTCTACGTTAGGTGATTTCAGAATCTTCAGCAGGTTAGTAGAGTTTGGTTAGAATTTTCATTAGTATCGAAGATTTTGCCTAAGAGAAGCTTTATACGCTGCAACTCAGACTCTTAGACTACAAAACCCTCTGAGTTAACTTCTTTGAGGTGATTAAATATCATATCTACGAAACGTTCCACTTGAAGAGATTTTGGGATAGGAACATAATCGTAAAAGGTTGCCACCTAAAACATTAACAATGAACAACTTTTCGACTTTATTAAGTATAAAAACGAGTAAGACATACAAAGTCCACTAATTAACTTCACAAAATATTTTGTCTAACAAGAAAACAATGATGACCTCCTATGCCTAAACAATAAGCATTATACTAACAGAAAGTTGCAATTTAGTCTGAGCATTTTCTTGTCTCCACCAAGAAAACCACAAATAACTTTCACAATAGAGAAAGAAAAGAGTTAAATCACTAAGAACTTGAATATCCATAAACAACAAATTTAGGAAGCTTCTTATAAAGAAAATAGAAGATGGAATCAACTCGAATGGATCAAAATACATACAAGATATGCAAAGACGTCTGACAGAATGAAGAGCAAAAGAAACCGTTTCTAAAAATGAGGACGTTTGACAGAATGAAGAGTGAAAAGACTAGGAATAGAGAATAACAGAAGTCAGGAAGTGTATAAATCAAAATATATTCCCTCAATACACTTGGATATTGAGCACAGATTGGTAGGAAGGTCGTACACCAATAAATCCAGATGCTGTTATTATGGTTTGCGTTTTATGTTGTTGCTTGATAGTTGACTTTATTTACATCAACAGGTGTTTACTGATGGATTAGTCAGTGATATTTTACTTTCATTTCAGTTGCTTGCTCTGCCGTTAACGTATTAGTTTTTGGTCGCAACTATCTTGTGGAGTGAAGCCACTGAAACTGCTCAAGTTACGAGTTACCAACTCTGTCAAGCTGATGTTGGTAATTGATTCCTTATATTGATTATGGTGTGCAATTCAAATATACTTGGGTCGTCCTCATCAACTAATTGTTGGTGAAGAGGTTGATCTCGGAATTCTTGTGTTTATTGAAATATATTTTTTCCTCCCTCATTGGCTGTGCATTCAGTCCATGAACACAAGAGATCCCCAAGAACTTATGCCTTTGTGACTAAATCACAGTGACTAGTGACACAAAAAATCTCAAGACTCAAACTGATTCAAGCCCTTGTCAGCAACATTTTGTAGGTGACGTTTTTTTTAGGGAAAAAATAGTGTGATAGAAAAGTGATTTGACTGGTTATGACTAAAAATGCACCACTTAACTAAATAAAAAGGACTGTTATTGCTCTAGTTGAAAGAATATGTATTATTTTTTATTTAAGGCAAAGATAATGTATGATTTTGGGCCTTTACTCTTAATGAGAGGATATAGAAATCAACAAAATTATAAATACTTTCCTAATTAATTAGAGAATACAAAATCAATAAAATTATTAATACAACTACCAATAAATTCTAATATTAAAGCAAAAAATAATGATAAGGTGATATAAATTGTAACTAAGGAGGAAAAACTTAGAAATAATTGGCAGTATGTGTTGTCGGTTGATATTTTTGCAAAAGGAGAGAAATGCTATTTATAGCACTCGTTGAGGCGGTCAGCAGAGGCGGTGGATAACAACATTTTTTTTTCCTTTCTTCTATTTTTTTTTTCTTATCTTTCTCTCTGAGTAAAAGGACTTCTAAAGCACACTAATTTAAATTTTCTCAAATATACTAACTAAATTCTTTTGAAATAAATATTTTATAGGACAAAGTTTTAATTTGTTGGTTTTGCATAGACAAAATGCAGTAAGTTTGGTGTTTTCTAGATTATGAATCAAACATACACCAATAAAAGTTAACTTACAGAATTATTAGTAAAATATAATATTTCTATGAACAGAATAATTCTTGTTGTAAGTCAGAGATTTTATCAATTATATTTTGACCATAATTTTATTGTTCAACGCAGTTTTTCGCCAATAGGCCATGCGCGTGCCTGGTATTCATGAGAGCTCTAGAGACTAAGGTCAGAAGTCTCATAGGAATGACCTCATTACACTTCTCATATAGATGAATTCATTAAGTGTATATTACTTTAAATACATCATCCATAAGGACTATGAATTCATTGAGAGTTTGTAGCTTATCTCTCAATTTTAGTTGCACTTCAAGCACTCTTAGTGTAATACCCCATATTCAAGTACGTGTATTGGCGTATTTAAGTATGTGTATTGGTCTTATTTATATGAAATTAATTTTTTTATTTTATTTATACCGGAATTTATCCGTCGATGGTTCCATGCGAAGGTTATTGAATAAGCTTTCCAATGATATAAGGATTTCCAAAAATGGATAGGTTTCGGATATAATCGAGCACGTTCGAAACTATAAAACGGTGGCCGAGATATTTGAGAATAGTAAATGTGCAGGAAATTTCCTGCACAGAAACTACTGAGGCCAGCCAAATTTTTGGGTCAACTTTTAATGATCATAACTCCCTTAATATAATGAACTAGGGGAGTTGCGACCTATGAAAAGAAAGATATTTGAGTCTTCTTTCCAATTCAATTGGTTTCATCCAAATCAAACATCCGAGTAAGGAGTTATACTCATTTTACTTCAGCCTATCAAAATAGATTTTTAGGGTCAACTTCAAACGACCATAACTCCTTGTACAGGATGAACTGGGTGGCCTACTTTATATGAAATGAAATCCCTTTGAATTATCCTTCCAACGATATCAATTTCACCCAAATCCGATATCGTAGCAAAGAGTTATGGTCGATCTACTTTAGCTTATCAAAACAGTCCACCAAAGGACAGATTTGACATTATTTAAATTTTAAAGACATTTTGGTCATTTCTTATTATATTATTTTCATCATCAATCATTTATGAAGAACAAACTCTAGCCAAATTTGACCTTTAAATTACTTTTGATTCAACCGTAGAAATTCCAAAGTAATCCGATAACTGCGTTTGTCATCTCGAGAGCTTCGAATGGCACCTATTATTTGTGCAAACAGGATTGCATAATCAAGAGGTGAATTCTAAGGTATGAATATTATTTGCCTTTGTTATTTTCCATATGTATATGTGTGATAGAGGATTATATGTATTGGTTGTTATTGAAAGGTGATGGAAATAGGGTTACGGACTATTTTGCATGGTTTGATTGTATTGAATTGTGGAAGGTAGATATGGTAATTGAGTTATGGAAGGTAGATATGGTAATTGAGTTATGGAAGGTGGATATGGTAATTGAGTTATGGAAGGCGGATATGGTGATATACTATTAAATTGATAATTATTTATGTCTATGACTCAATTTGGTTTAATGGATTGGTTGGAAGGATAAATGAATCCAAACTTGATATTGGAGGATGTTGTATGAATATGCATGGCATGTGAATGTAATTGGAGTATAAGAGGGTTAAAGTGACACCCTTTATGGTGTAATTAAGGCTTACTACTTAACCACTAGTTTGGTGAATTCAAATAATTGAATTGTGATGTTTGGTTGCTAATACTAGATTGCTATATATGTTCATTGTAGATAAGTAATCCGAAAAGACAGAAAGTCCATTTGGGACTAGTATTGAAGGTTGACAGTCAGGTATGTAAAGTATACTCTATACCATATCTTTGGCATGAAAGTGAACAATTGTTCTATTAAGAAAGTTTCCAAAGTTATTCAGTAACATGTGATCCATAATGGTTTTGTATGATGTCCTACATTACCAATGAACTTGTTTCCAACCTACAAGATGTCAAGACATTCCAATACTTACTTGTTTTCTAAATCTTACATGTTTATTGCACTAATGAATGTCATAAGGTATCTGGTTACTTAAACAAGATTCATGTGCTATTAATGACTCCAAAACATTTCATTGATATACCAATAAGTTCCTACTTCATTGTCATAGCATTGATGACTCCAAAACACTTCATTGATATGCCAATGAGTTCTTACTTCATTATTATTACACTGATGGTCTATTTATATGTCTCTTATTGATGTATCATTGTTTCAAAGTATCAAAAATGTGGTGGCGAACTAAATAACAATCTCAAAGATTAATTGAACTAAGTGATAGAAGTTCTCTTTTATCGGGTGGTATCCCAGGGGCATAAGCCTATCATGGGTGGATCCCAGTTGATATGTACTGGGGGCAGCCTAATGGTCACCGTACAGTACAGTAATGATTACAAAGATAATAAGAACGAAGGTAAAGTGATTGAATAAATACAATATACAGGTTGTCACAAGTTCTAGTAAGTGTGGTCCACTCCTATTACGATTTATTCACTTGTTTCTGATTTCTATTGAGCTCCTATATCATATATGATTATCTAAAGTTTTACATACTAAGTACATATTTCGTACTGAAGTCCCCCACAGGGGACCTGCATTTCATGCTACAGGCACAGGTACCTCAACTCATAGACCGTACAAGTAGGATCCAAGATATCCAGCTGCTTTTGGTGAGCTCCAGTTTGCTTCGGGGCTTTTCGTGTCATATCCAGTCACTTTTAGTATTGTATAGAAGATAGTTATATGGCGGGGTGTGTCCTGACCTTAGTTAAACTCTGTGTATTGTCTAGAGGCTTTGTAGACCTAATGTATAGTCAAGGTGGTGTTTTGTTAATAGACGTGATGGCTCCAACAGCCAAGTATTGTATATACATATATATGTGTGCTCGAGCTTATACAGGTGATTATATCCTTTTATATGCGACATGATGCTGTCCGAATTTTGGGTTGTCATAGAGGTATGCATGGAAAGTATAAGGTTATGAGCTAGTTCTCTGGGGCCTCCTCGGTTACGGGTGCCAGTCCACCCCAATAGGATTTGAGGCGTGACACTTAGTGCACAGAGTCAATATCGGCTTGTTATTACCCATATGAACCTACTTTATGGGATCTCCAATCACATACTTTGAGTTACCATCTCTATTGACAATCATATTGGCCTTATCCTCATCTCTTTTGATGTTTGAAGAATTAATTTTCTTCCCACGGGTTTAGTCAGTGAATCAGCCGAATTCAATTCTGACTTTACATAATTAGTAAAAATTATTTCATCTCTCAGCAATTTCTTAATAACACCATGCCTTAATTTCATATGTCTATTTTTACAATTGTAAGATTTATTCTTTGAAATAGCAGTTGCTGCTTGAAAATCACAGTGTATATACACAGGAAGCACTAGATTTTTTTTTTAAAAGGAATATTAGGCAACAGACCATCCTTTTTTAAAGGGATATGTGCTAAGAAATTTCTTATCCATTCAGCCTCAGTACCAACAAACTCCAGAGCCACAAACTCTGATTTCATAGTTGATCTAGCAATGATCGTCTGCTTAGCTGATCTCCATAATACTGCACCACTACCAGGGGTGAATACATAATCACTAGTAGATTTTGTCTCGTCTGAATCAGAGATTCAATTTGCATCACAATATCCTTCTAAAATTGAAGAAAATCCACTATATGACATACCATAATTCATAGTTCCTCTAAAATATTTCATCAGTCGCATTAATACAGACCAATGCTCATTATTGAAATTATGAGTATATCTACTCAGTCTACATACAACATAGGCTATATCAGGCTATATCTGGCCTAGTAAAGTTTATTAAATACATTAGACTCTCAATGATCTATACATACTTTGACTGAGCAACTGGGTCACCGTTATCCTTTTTTAATTTAGAATTAGCATCATAAGGAGTGGCCATAGGAGTTACCTCCCTACAACCAAACTTCTTAAGAAGTCTTTCCACATAATATTCTTGTGACAACATTATACCATCTTCACTCCTTATAACTTTAATTTCCAATATCATATTCACTTCACCCAGATCTTTCATATCAAAGTTAGTAGACAAAAATAATTAGGTACTTTGCACAATATTTAAATTTGTCTCAAATATAAGCATGTCATCAATATATAAATAAATTATCACATAATATTTATCGACTACTTTTGTATAAACACATTTATCTACCTCAATGGAAGAAAAGTCGTCTTTTATTAGGACTTGATTAAATTTCTCATACCACTGTTTAGGAGCTTGTTTAAAGCCATAAAGAGATTTAATTAATTTACAAACTTTATTTTCTTGTCCAGAAGTTACAAATCCTTCATGTTGAACCATATAAATTTCCTTCATGTTGAACCATATAAATTTCTTCTTCTAAATCGCCATTTAAGAAAGCTGTTTTTACATCCATTTGATGGATAAAAAGCTTATGAATTAATGCTAAGGCAATTAAAATTCGAATAGAAGAAATTCTTATCACTGGTGCAAATGTATCAAAGTATCAAAGTAATCAATATTTTATTTTTGAGTAAATCTTTTAGCTACTAACTGAGCTTTATATTTATCTATAGATCCATCTGGATTAAGTTTCTTTTTGAAAATTCATTTACAACCAACGATTTTGCACCAGGGGGTAAATCAGTTAAGACCCATGTATTATTTTTCATAATTGAATCAAGTTCAATTTTTATTGCCTCTTTTCAAAATTTAGCATCAGAAGAAGATATACCTTCAAAATAATTTGATGGTTCATTATCAACAAGAAAAGTTTGAAAATCATTTCCATAAGAAAAATATTCTTTTATAGGCCATTTACTCCTTCTCAGTTCCTCAATATTATAGGTAGATTCATTCTTTTTCAATAGGTGCAGGAGAGATTTTATCACATAGTGGAAAAATATATTCAAAGAATTCAGCATTCTTTATCTCAATTATAGTATTACTATCAAGTACATCACATTTCAAGACAAGAAATTTGTATGCAGTACTATGTTCAGCATAGCCAATAGGCATGCAATCAACAGTTTTAGAATCTATTTTCCTCTTTTTAGGTTCAGGAAGAAGAACTTTAGCAAGACAACCCCACACTTTCAAATGTTTCAAATTAGGCTTATAACCTTTCCACAATTCATAAAGGGTTTTGCTAGTTCTTTTATAAGGAATTCTATTTTGTAAATGACATATAGATAAAATAGTTTCACCCCACAAATTATCAAATGCATTAGATCTAATTAACATAGAGTTCATCATTTTTTTCAATGTCCTATTTTTTCTCTTAGCTACACCATTAGACTCAGGTAAATAACGGGGAGTAATTTTTTAAACGAGCCTAGTTAAACGGGCCGGTCCGGTTCTGGGCCCAATAGTAAGTTTTTAAAAATAACCCTTAGCCGGCCCACTTAACCTAACCCAATCTAACCCATCTAAACCCGATCAAAACCGGTTCAAAATTTGATCAAAACTGGTCAAAAATAAAAAAAAATTAAAAGATTTTTCTCTAATATACACTATATATACCCACCTATATATATTTTAAATACGTTAAACAATATACATACACTATATATATAGTATATAGTACATTAGAATTTAAAACTATATACACATATACACATGTAATCGCGTATACGACGATACATTAGTTATATATACTACTCTAAATAAAACACATGTTACAAGATATAGACTACAATATAATGATATATATACTAATTTATAAAACATATACACATGTATACGTTAAATATATACTACTTTATAGTCTGTAAAAGATATATACACATATATACGTACCATTCAATACATATAAACTACTTTAATTAAAACATATACTACAATATATATACTACAATATATACACACATTAAAGATATAGTTATATACTAATGTATAAAACATATATACGTGTATAGACTAAATATATACTACTTTAGAGTCTATAGAAGATATATACACATATATACGTACCATTTAATATATATGTACTACTTTAAATAAAATATACTACAATATATATATACATATATATATATATATATATATATATTACAATATAATGATATATATACTAATTTATAAAATACATACACAAGTATACGTTAAATATACACTACTTTAGAGTCTATAGAAGATATATACACACATATATATGTATCATTCAATATATATGTACTGCTTTAAATAAAACATACTACAATATATACACACACTATATATATAATTATATACTAATTTATAAAACATATACACATGTATACATTAAATATATACTACTTTAGAGTCTATATTCTATATATACACATATATACGTACAATTCAATAGATGTACTACTTTAAAAAATATGCTTCAAGATATATACTACAATATAATGATATATATGCTAATTTATAAAATATATACACATGTATACGTTAAATACATACTACTTTAGAGTCTATAGAAGATATATATACACATATATACGTATCATTCAATATATATGTACTACTTTAAATAAAATATACTACAATATATACACAAACTATATATATAGTTATATACTAATTTATAAATCATATACACATGTATACGTTATATATATACTACTTTAGAGTCTATAGAAAATATATACACATATATACGTACCATCAATATATATTTACTACTTTAAATAAAATAGAATACAATATATATACTACAATATAATGATATATATACTACTTTATAAAATATATACACATGTATACGTTAAATATATACTACTTTAGAGTCTATGTTCTAAATATACACATATATACGTACCATTCAATATATATACTACTCAAGATAAAACATATACTACTAGATATATACTATAATAAAATGATATATATACTAATTTATAAAATATATACACGTGTATACATTAAATATATACTACTTTACTTTAGAGTCTATAGAAGATATATACACCTACATACGTACCATTCAATATATATGTACAACTTTAAATAAAATATACTACAATATATATACTACAATATAATGATATATATACTAATTTATAAAATATATACACATATATACGTTAAATATACACTATTTTAGAGTCTTTAGAAGATATATACACATATATACGTACCATTCAATATATATGTACTACTTTAAATAAAATATACTACAATATATATACTGCAATATATACACTCACACTATATATATAGTTATGTACTAATTTATAAGACATATACACATGTATACGTTAAATATATACTTCTTTAGAGTCTATATTCTATATATACACATATATACGTACAATTTAATATATGTGCTACTTTAAAAAATATGCTCCAAGATAGATATTACAATATAATGAAATATATACTAATTTATAAAACATATAAAACATATACACATGTATACGTTAAATGTACACTACTTTGGAGTCTAGAGAAGATATGTATATACACATATATATGTATCATTCAATGTATACGCACTACTTTAAATAAAATATACTACAATATATATACTACAATATATACACACACCATATATATAGTTATATACTAATTTATAAAACATATACACATGTATACATTAAATATATACTACTTTAGAATCTATAGAAAATATATATACACATATATACATACCATTCAACATATATCTATTACTTTAAATAAAATATACTACAATATATATACTACAATTTAATGATATATATACTAAGTTCACATGTATACGTTACATATACACTACTTTAGAGTCTATATTCTATATATACACATATGTACGTACCATTCAATACATATACTACTCTAGATAAAACATATACTACAAAATATATACTACAATATAATGATATATGTACTAATTTATAAAATATATACACGTGTATATATTAAATATATACTAATTTACTTTAGAGTCTATAAAAGATATAAACACATATATATGTACCATTCAATATATATGTACAACTTTAAATAAAATATACTACAATATATATATACCACAATATAATGATATATATACTAATTTATAAAATATATACATATGTATACATTAAATATACACTACTTTAGAGTCTATAGAAGATATATACACATATATACGTATCATTCAATATATATGTACTACTTTAAATAAAATATATTACAATATATACACACACACACTATATATAGTTATATACTAATTTATAAAACATATACAAATGTATACGTTAAATATATACTACTTTAGATTCTATATTCTGTATATACACATATATATGTATAATTCAATATATGTACTACTTTAAAAAATATGCTCCAAGATATATACTATAATATAATATAAACGAATTTATAAAACATATACACATGAATACGTTAAATATACACTATTTTAGAGTCTATAGAAGATATATATACACATATATGCGTATCATTCAATATATACGTAGTACTTTAAATAAAATATACTATGATATATATACTACAATATATACACACACTATATATATAGTTATATACTAATTTATAAAACATATACACATGTATACGTTAAATATATACTACTTTAGAGTCTATAGTAAATATATACACATATATACGTACCATTTAATATATGTGTACTACTTTAAATAAAATATACTACAATATAATGATATATATACTAATTTATAAAATATAAACACATGTATACGTTAAATATACACTACTTTAGATTCTATATTCTATATATACACATATATACGTACCATTCAATATATGTACTACTCTAGGTAAAACATATATTACAAGATATATACTACGATAAAATGATATACATCTGATTTAAAAAAAAAAAATTAGTTATTCGGGACGGGACGGTTAACCGGCGGGCTTGAATCGATTTTGATCCGGACCGAGTTAACGAGCCCAAAAAAAATATTAACCCAGCATGAGACCCAGTACCCTACAGTCCGTGAACTGATCGAACCGGATCAAAGCGGGCCAAGTTTGGTTAGGGCCAAGTTCCTTTTTATCACTATATTTGTTAGGCTTTGCTTTAAATACTGCTCCCCATCCTTGAAGGCTTCTATCTGTATAATCTATTTCTAATGGTAAGGTTAAGTCTAGGATGTCTTGTATCATGCTTTTAAGTTGTTGGACTAATTTTATATCTTCAATATTAAAAGATTTTTGGCCTGTCGATTCTGTTCTAGAGTATAGTGGTCCTACTACTTTACTTAAGTCTTTGATAAAAGCTCTAGCATAATTTAAAATTCCTAATTTTTTTTGTAAATCTTTAATCTTGTCTAATTTATCTGGCATTTTTTTAAGACCTTTTTAGCTATGGGCGGTTGTAATTTTATTCTACCATCTCCAATAACTACTCCTAAAAAATTAATACTATTTTTACACAATTCTATTTTCTTTCTACTTATTATTATTTCATTATCTATAAATAATTTAAAAACTTGTTGTAAATGTCCTAAATGTTCTCTTATATTATTACAAAAAACGAAAATATCATCAACGTAAACTAATATAAAATTTTTATAGTCTCTAAAAATACTATTCATTTTTCTTTGAAAACTTGAAGGAGCCATTTTTAATCCGAACGGCATGACCAACCATTCAAAATATCCTTCTGGACATGTGAAAGCAGTCCATTCTATACTATCATCATGCATTTTAATATGCCCAATATCCAGATTTATAATTGAATTTACTAAATACTTTTCTTCCTTGTATTCTATTTATTAATTCTGTTTTGTCTGGTAATTTATATCCATCCATTACAGTATTATCATTTAGTATTTTGTAATTTATTACCATTCTAGCTTTTCCTCTTATTATTTCACTATGGTTTCTTATTGTGAAAGCTGCTGACCTATGTCTTGATGCAGATCTTCTAATTATTCCTAATTTTAATAGCTCTTTTATTTGTATTTCAAAGTCTTTAAGGTCTTCATTTGTAGATTCTATAGATGCTGTTTTTATAGTATATTCTGGATTAATTATTTCTAATTTGCAGGTAATTTGATTGGAGTCTCAGTGTTGCAGGGATTTTTCTCCGATTATCTCTAGCTTGTCTAGGATTTATATTATTTTTTCTAAGTCTTTTTCATCTTTTATTACTCCAATCTGTTGTATACCTTTCTTAAAGTTGTATAATTCTGTACCCATTTCTATTAAAGTATAGTCTTTTTCTATCTCTTTTACTACTAATAAATCTTGTAATTCTTCATACATGGTTGCCTTTTTATTATCATTACATGTACAATTTTCTCCTTTATCACATTCTAGTGGCATTTCGAGTTTTACTTGGTCATCTGAGTTTTCATCTGACTTATCCTTAAGAAAATGATATTTAGTTAAAGTAGGTTGTGTCTATACTGGTGAGTGAGTGATATTACTGGCGAATATTACCCAATTTTTTGTAACTAAACATCCTCCTAACACAAAGTCTGCTTTTATGTTTAAATCTCTAACTAGTATTTCACTAAGTGTATACGATGGTTGGTAAAAATTTTCACAAGTATTAATAAAACTTATTTTTGCTTTTGGTATATAGTTTGTATAGGTATTATATGTTCCGTCCATTTGCATGGATTTTTGAGGTTTTGGCAATTTTTTAATTAGTTTTGCTGGTAAAATTTTGCTGTTTAAAATGCTCCTTGTACATCCAGAATCAACTATAACTAAAGTCTCGAACTCATAGTCTTGAATTTTTATTCTTGCTAAAACTTTGACTGTACTAATTTTCTTTTCTTCATCACATACCATTCCTTCAAATAGTATCATCATTGATTTTTTCTATCTAACTCTATTATTTTTAGCAAATGTATTTAATAATTCTACTTCTAATAAGTCTTCATTTGTAATTACCTCTTTATGTTTTTTGAGGCAATAAACTCTCATTTCTAATATTTTTAGTCTTTCTTCTAATTCTAATATTTTATTGTCTGATGTTTTAACTATTGATTCAGGTTGTTTCTTGTGAAAATTACTTAAATTGTTTGTTGATTTTTCAATTTTTAGGATCTCTGAGGTTTTTTCTATACATTTTATGCATCTACATTTTGCCCTATCGTTTTTACTTGGAAACCATTTACAAAAACAACACTGATTGCTGTCTAATCCTTTTCCTTCTTCAAATTCATGTTCACATTCTTCTATCAAATTTACTAAACCATAATAGTCTGAGTTTGTCTTTTCTAATCCTATTTCATTTATAAATTCCTCTTCTCCTGAATCGGAATCAGATTTATTTATTTCTTCTTCAAAGACTTCAATGTTTCTAATAGAGTATATACTTTCATTATCGGACATATATTCGTCTACATTTATTAAATTTTCATTTACATCTTCTATTAATTGTGCATTCCTAGATTTATTATTGATTCTTTTGGACAAGTATTTGCTAAGTGCTCTATACTACCGTAGGTAAAACATTCTAATTTATTTTTATAGGTTCTACTGGTGTTATATTTTCTTACATGTTTATCCTTATCTAGGTATGACTTCTTTGCAGTTGATTTTCTTAAATAATATTTCTTCTTAGGGAGATAATCTTTTTTATATGTCTTTCTATATTTTTCCTTTTTATAATCTTAGTCATAATGTTGTGTAGTATATATGTTTTTACAAAAATCTGTATCACTTCTTTTTAATTATTTTTGTATCGGTATATTTGTATATTTTTCTTGTAATATATCCATTACATTTTGTATTCTTTGTCCTATTGACCATGGGTTGTTTGGGTTTTGTATTAATCCTTCTCTCTTGGACCATTTTTCTTCTATCTCTCTTCCTAGAGCCTATGGTAATTTATTAAATAATCTAGCTCCTAGAGTCTGATCAAATGAGTTCCCACTAATTGTACAATAATAAAAGTAATCATTTAAAGATTCTTTAATTCTTGACCAATGATTAATACTTAATTATTCTAAATTTGTTAATGCTATTTGTTGTAATACTACTAATCCACTATTGGGTTCCTGACCTGTTAGTAGATTATGTACTCTGTTTATAAAATTGTATTGATTTGAGCCTAGTTCTACTAATTCTTGAAAGTCTTGTGGGAATATTATCTTATAAACTTCCCAAAGTGCTTTAGTACTTTCTCCTAGAAATGTTTCTAAATATCTATGCATAATTTCTGCATCTGGTTCTTAATTACCCTATATATGTTGTATGTAGTCTGCTACAACTACATTTTTTCATATGTCCATTACATTATTCCATGCCTGAGGGTCATGAGCTGGTAAATTTAGAATTTTTCCTTTATTACCACCTTTTTGTAATCTAATGGGTTCTTCTACTGGCATTCTTTTTTCTCTAGGTTTTATGTCTTGTTCTGTCAGAGTGTTTGGGTTTGTTCTAAATGCTCTATGTCTTGATAAATTTCCTGTTGTTAATGGTACGTTTTGCATACTGGTTGTTCTTTGGAAAGGGCTTGAGGAACTTGCCGCGCTTTCCATAAATTCCTTTATACTTTCGTCTATACTATAAATCGATTCTGAGTCTTCACTTTTTATTTTCTTTTTACATGTATAACCATAATTATCTGTTCTTAATTCACATTTTATAAAATGCTCTTTCATTTCCTCAAGGTCTAAGTTTCCTAATTTACAGCCTGTTCATTTAAATATGTTGTTGCTATTTATTTCATATAGGGCATCTGCTTTTATTATAGCTTTATTTACTTCAAAACCTTCTTCTAATATTTCTATATTCATAAAATTAGTATTCTCACATTCTTCAATTTCTTCATCAGTCTCTTTTCAATTTGTATATTGGTAGTCTGTGAATCTTACTGAAGCTTTTCCTTTACTGTTTATATACATTAAATGATCTGTTGACTTTAGTATTTCTTTCTTAGTAAATCATTCTAAATTCCATTCTAATCCTTCATATTTTTCTGAGTTTATTTTTAGGGGTTTTAGTAATTTAATACCTTTATTTCCCATTAAACTTACTACACCATCTATCTTTCGATTAAACGTTATACTACTATTAGTGGCAAGTTTCTCTATAAATCTTACACATATAAGTAAATTATTTCCATTATTCATTTCTTCATATCCTTTAGTCTGTACACCTATTTTAATATGCTTTCCAAATTCTAAGGTATTTATCATATAATCTGGTCTACGGTAAAAAAGTCCTCCATTATTAGTCATGTTTACTTCAGTTATTCCTATTATAGATCTTTCTGAGTCTGGCCATCTATTATCATATATTGTGATTAATACTTTAGTTCTTAAATTTTTTTCTAGTTAATCCTTTTATGTCTATTACTATTAATCCCATGTACATAAGACTCATGTTTAATTTTATAATTTCTTTTAATGAGTCTGAGATTAAATTTATGCTACAACTATTTTCTCTGATAATACACTTTTGTTCTTCTCTATAATGCCTATATAGTTGTGCTCTTGAAATTCCTTCATTATATAATGTTTTAGCATTTAACAATTTTAATTTATTTTATTAGAATAATTGTATTTCTTTATCTACATCTATTACCTCTTCTAACTGTTATCTTGAAGTCATTCTTGGTTTATTTATTATTTTTGATAGCACACTATTTGTTAATCTGTTTTGGGTAAAACTTGATCTTTGTCTGGTAAAACTTGATCTTTGTCTACTTGGGGATGCTGAAAAAAAGTCCATGCTTTTGGCTTAGTTGGTTTAGTTATTTTAACTTCTTTTAATTTTTTTTGAGTGGTTATTTCTATCTTTTTTAATTGTTCTATTAATTCTTCTATATTTTTATCTTGACTGTCTTTTTGTTTTTATTTTTCTAGGTTCTTATTTAGTTCTAATAGTAACAAAATTATAATATTATTTTGTTTTACGATTAGAGAGTCTATTTTGCCCTGAGGTTGATGATCTGATAATCCTTTAGGATTTGGTTGGATCTGTGCTGCCTTTTGTAATATTGCTAGATAAAGTTTATCTTGTAGTATATCATTCATGAGAGTATTATATTTTTTATTTGATTAATTTTTTTTTGTACCTCTTGTAATACTAGCCTTATTTCAAGATTTTTCAAATTACCTTTGTCTTTATTAATTAAAACTTTAAATTTTTTGTCTAATTCTTCTTGTTGGTTCTTTAAGAAATCACAATTTAATTCTATTTTATCTAACAATTTCTTTCGTTTGTTTTGCAGATCTTCCAATATCTCTAGAGTTTTTAATATTTTTGTATTTTCTTGTTAAATATTTTCTCCTAGGTTTATTATAAAATCTGTAATGGTATTTAATTATGATTTTTCTCCATGTAATGTATGTTCGCCGTTGTTAAAATTACATCTAATAAGAGAACTGTCTTTTAAACGTCTGTAATTCTTTTCAGCTTGGATTGTTAGATCTAAATATTCTAGTTTCTTTAAATTATCAATTTTTATAGTATTATTTTTTATCCTAAAGGTATTTTGCTAAACAGTGGTCTCTAATGGTCTTTATTCTATAATTTCTGTAGTCTATACAGTATCTAATACTTTCTAATTTACACTTAAACATTCGTTGAATGATTCCGATTGTGATGGATCTAGAGTTGTTAGTAAATCCAAATAATTACTCAAAACTATTTCTAATTCTTCTCTCTCCGCTCTTTGTATTATTGCTTTGTTTAAGAGCCAATATCTTAATCGTATATCTTTAGTAAAGGATGTCTTTTCATTTATTATTATTTCTAGTCTTAAGATATTTTATTAAATGATATTCTAATTCGGATATTGTAGTAATTATTTTATCTAAGGTTATAGGGTCTTCTTTTGTAGTATTAAGTCTTTTATATTCTATGTATAAACTATACAAATTATTTTTGATTTCTTTTAATGTTTTTGTATTTTTATGTGGTGTATTCATTAAGCCAAATAAAAAGGCTACATGTCTCTTAAAATCTTATCTACCCAAAGCTCGTGGTTCTCTCATATTATTACTAAAAACTAAAATATCTAAACTTTGAATTTTTTTTGTCTAATTCTGCTTGGTGGTTCTTTAAGAAGTCAAAATTTAATTCTATTTTATCTAACAATTTCTTTTGTTTGTTTTGCAGATCTTTCAATATCTCTAGAGTTTTTAATATTTTTGTATTTTCTTGTTGAGTCTTTTCTCCTAGGTTTATTATAAAATCTTTAATGGTATTTAATTATGGATTTTCTCCATGTAATGTATGTTCTCCGTTGTTAAAATTACATCTAATAAGAGAACTGTCTTTTAAACATGTGTATTTCTTTTCAGCTTGGATTGTTAGAGCTAAATATTCTAGTTTCTTTAAATTATCAATTTTTACACTATTATTTTTTATCCTAAAGGTATTTTGCTAATACAGTGGTCTCTAATGGTCTTTATTCTATAATTTCTGTAGTCTATACAGTATCTAATACTTTCTAATTTACCCTTAAACAAACTAATACAGTTTACACAGTTTACTAATGTTATAAGGTCTAGATTATAATGGCCTCTGATAATTCTATAACTTCTAATATTTCTATTTGATTTATTAATATTTGTTATTTTTCTAAAATTTCGTTTCTTAGTCTTATTTCTTCATATAATCGATTATATTCTTCTTGTATTTGTCTCGCAAAAGGATGCGTTTTCATATATTTTTACTTAATTTTATCCTAATGGAATATCTACTAGATCACATCATTTCCTTAAATAACTTATCCTTCTATTATCGTGTCCTATGTCGATTCTAATTCCATGTACTTCCCATCTTATTACACTTAAATATTCTTTGAATAATTCTGATTGTGATGGTTCTAGAGTTGTTAATAAATCCAAATAATTACTCAAAATTATTTCTAATTCTTCTCTTTCTGCCCTTTGTATTATTGCTTCGTTTAAGAGCCAATATATGAATCGTATATCTTTAGCAAAAGGAGGTCTTTTCATTTATTATTATTTCTAGACTTAAGATATTTCATTAAATGATATTCTAATTCGGATATTGTAGTAATTAGTTTATCTAAGGTTATAGTGTCTTCTTTTGTAGTATTAAGTCTTTTATATTCTATGTAAAACTATAAAAATTATTTTCGATTTCTTTTAATGTTGTTGTATTTTTATGTGGTGTATTCATTAATCCAAATAAAAAGGATACATGTCTCTTAAAATCTTATCTACCCAAAGCTCGTGGTTAATATAAGCTATTTTTTCTCTGAGTTCTCTTAATCTATTATCTACTTTTTATAGGTCAGTCTAAACTTCTTCTCTAGACTGTGAAGAAAGTTCGAATAATTTAATACTTAATTGCCTATGTTGTAATAAGACGTTATATAAATTTTTAAGTTGTTCCTTTAAATTTCTATGAGACCAATAATATTCTGAATCTAATATTATTAAACGTTCGTAGGGTCTAGGCTTTCTTTTCCGAGTTCTTGAAAACATATATAATAAGGTCTCCTAGAATCTTACAGCTTTGATACCAATAAGATAGCTAGATAGATAATAATAGGTAATATAGACAGATAATAATAAAAGCAAATTAGTTAGATAGATAATAATAGGTAATATAGACAGATAATAATAAAAATAGACAAGTGATTATAATAAAGACAGATAAATAATAATAGATAGGTAATATAAACAAAAATAATAAATAGTAACTAGCAATATAAGTCTAAGTATATATATATATATATATATTATAGTCATATATATAGACAAGTTATACTACTACTAGTAATAATAATAAGCAAGAATATATATTACTTATATATATATATATATATTCTTTAGTATATGTATTATAATATATCGTAGATTATATAGTTAGTATAATACTATAGATAGATAAATATAGCAAGCAAACTATTATAATAAGTTATTAAAGCAGATAAGTAATTTTAAGTTATTAAAGCAGAGTTATCGCGGTTTTATTTTAATATGGTGTAAAGTCCTACTCAGTACTTCCTCCTTCGTTGTCCTTAGTCCAGTGTAAGAGTCCAAGTATATATATATATATATACTAGTCAAGTGTACGTGCTTTGCACGTGTGTCTCCTGTTGATAAATATAATTATATATAAAGAAATAAAATTATTAAAAAATAACACTGGAGTTGCAATAAATGTTGTATCTATTTAAAAGATATAATTTGACACGAAAATTATTTCATCTTAAGCAATAAATCTATAGATAAAATGAAAAATTTAATGAATTAAAAATTTTATGCCTATCAAAGAAAAAGATATAAAGGAAAATTAAGCCACAAAGGAGCATTTGTTGTACATATACGTCATATTAAATTAAATATAAATATTGTTAGTACTCTATGATCCAATTTAGGGTTGAGACTAATATTCATAATATAAAATATAAGAGAAAGAGAGAAAAAAGTCATAACATTAAGAAAACACGAATAAAAAAAATACTTTGTAAGAATCTATTATTATCTTTCAGTTTTGTCCAACGTCACTCCTTTACCTTGCTACAGTTAATGATCATACATGGGCAAACTTTTTACTTTCTTCAATTACTCAAAATTAATATTGTATATATATTCAAAATCAAAATCAATTGATCCACATATGATCGATCAAAAAAATTATTGCGAGAATTATTTCCTCTTAAATAATAAATGTAGATAGATCATCTAACTTTTGAAAATAATAAATCATATGTTAACTAAATTGATTGAAGTTATACCTCAATTATTTGTGTTCTTTTGAAGCTTTGAATTTGAATTGAAATTTTTATCCTTATCGCATTCTTTCACGTGAGGTCACAATCTATCAAACATAAATTATGATAGAATCTCAAAATATGACAAAGCACACATAAAAAATCACATAATTAGGCAATCAAACCAACATTTAAAAGCAACGAATGACCAATAGCTGATAAAAAGAATTTCAAAGTGCAAAAAAAAATACAAATACAAATTAAATAGAAAAGTAAAGAGATAAAGATTCGTACAATTACTTAGATGCTAACATTAATAAATAAAATTTACTTAATTTTTTTTCTATTTTAAGCAAAATTCTTATCAAAATATCCTTCCTATTTTTGTTAAATTATTGTTAAAAAGGGACTCACAAATTCGATCAACAAATAACTATTGAAGTAGTATTTTGTTAGTATTAAAGTTCATATTTGATTAGTTCCTCGAAGGTGAATTAATAATTGGAAAACAATAGTATTTTAAATTATGTTTAAATAAGGAAGGTGAATTAATAATTGAAAATTAATAGCATTTTTAATTATGTTTAAATAGAGAAATATTAATAACCAAATTTTAATGGGATACCTAAAGAATTACAAAATAATTAAATAATATTTAGTAGAATGATAAATGATAGTTTTGTCTATTCTGGAGTCTTTTAATGAAGGACTAAAAGTTCAAATTACTTTTCTAAAGATTTTCATACTTTTAATATATTATAGATTATAGATACACATACATACATACATACATACATAGTTTTTACGTACATGCGTTGCACGAATATTCTTTGTCAGTTATTATAATGATTACAATAGCTCAATACACTTTACTAATTGCATGTGGTTACATTATATGTAAATTTAACATAATTATATAACGTTAAAAACTTTATGAGTGAGTTTTCTCTCTAGATATCGAAATAGTTTTCTCATCATAAAGAAATTATACTACACATTACGCAGCTGACAAAGAGAGAACTAAGCTAAGCAATGAGGCTATGGTGCTTATTGCTTATATACAACTCTTACAATTATCAAAACTCTTACCCTTGAGCCATGTTTTATTGACCTTCTGATTGCTACACCTCGATTAACCATATAACATGTCCTTACTTTAATTTAATTGTTTCCAAGAATTAATAGGTAGGCCGATTTAAACATGGTAGTTTATACTCTTCAATTGAGTTGCTAGTTTGGGAATTGAAATCCTAAAGCATTAGTTGTTTAGAATTTAATTATACACATAGATAATTTTTTCCGAGATGAAAACTAAATCTTTAAATTAAACTTCTTTAATGGATCATTACTTTTGTATTTATCATGCAATACCTCTTTTCTTTGCTGCTAGAGGCTGAGAGAGATGCATCCCAAAATTTATTCATCTATTATTCAACTGTAGATTCCATTGATACCTCGAGCAGACAAAATACCTAAGAGGGGAAAAAGAGAGAAAATATATTCAAAATTAACAACAAAATATATATAATCCAAATACAAATTTAATTAGTAATATAGAAGATAATGTGGTCATATAAAAAACAAACACATCATTAAGTGTTCGACAAAAACAATAAAACTAAGCAAAAATTTGAAAGCTAACCTCGAAGTTGAAAGAATCCTTCTATTATTAGTCACCCAACAAACAACATCTTCTCAATCTCCATCACAAAGTTTATTCATCTAATATTGAACTATAAATTCCATTGATATCTCAAGCATATAAAATACCTAAAAGAAAAAAAAAAGAGAAAATGTTCAATACAAAATTTGATTTCCTTGAATTATATTTAATTATCGAATTCATCTTAGTCTGCCCCAAACCGCGACAAATAATATTTGTAAAAAAATACTAAATTAGACGGAAGAAAGAATATTAAATAACAATTATTGATATCAAAGAATTAAGGCAGTAGCTACATCTTATTTACGCATCAAAATTTAGAGATAATATTTAGTTAGTTAGAGAAAAAAATGCATGATTAATTATTACCAAGAAATTTTTCTCATAATTTAGTAGGAACAAGTTGGAAACTTTCAAGAACTTTAGTTTTGGAGAAGCTCTAATTGAAACAAAATGGAATGGGGAATATAATCAGAGGCGGAGTTAGCCTATAAAATGGCGGTTCGAACGAACCCCTTTGACGAAAAATTATATCATTAATACATGGTTAAAATGATTTTTATTTATATATTCTAGATGTTGAACCTCCTTCGATGAGTTTTTCTTCAGATTTTGAACCCCGTAAGCAAAAATCCTGGCTCCGCCTCTGAATATAATTAGAGAGTCCGGAAAACAATAGCTAACATCTTGCTGCAACAAAAATTTGAACGTCGATTATACATGTGTTGCTTTGCAGAGAATGCAATAAGACTTTTAATATAAGTGATATGTACTATTGTCCAATTTGAATAAGTATAGGATTCTATTGTCCCATTTGAATTAGTATAGGACTATAGAAATTCAACTACTTTTAGGATTGTGGAATTTTTTAATAATTAATTAATAATTAAAGAAAATAAGTAAAAAGATAATTTTGTCTAATGTAAATATTTTTAATGAAGGGCAAAAAGTTTAAATCACTTTTCTAAGGGTCTTTACACTTTTAATATATATATATATATATATATATATATATATATATATATTGAAATGACAACACAAAATATTACTACATCGAGTTTAATTCAAAATTTAAATGGTTATAACATATTGAGAGAATTAAAAATGTTGAGATATATCATCTACTTATTGATTCGTAATTAGAATTCTTTTTGTGCTTCAGCTGTATCTATCATGTTTCGTCCGTTTAATTTTAAAATTGCTCCTTTCCAAATTCTAACTCAAATGAGAATGAATGGGATAACGAAATATGATAGTTACACTTAGGTACTCAAATCATAATAATGCACATAATTTACTCCTATCGAGGTTGTGGGGATTTGGACGTGTGGGCTGTTAGTGTTTAGGTAAAAATATTTCAATTTTTGATTTTATAAAATTTCTCTTTTTGTATATTTTATTTTTATTTTTTTCTAAACTATCAATACAATAATAACAATATCAACAATTATTCGATGTTTTTTTAAAAGATAATTTACTTTAAATATTAATCCTCAAATATTTAGGATGTCGATAATAATAAAAATTGATTTTTTTTTAGTTTTGAATAAGATAAGGATAAAGTTGAAAAGTAGTAACTGCTTTAAATTCAAACTTTAGTTTTTGTTATATATTTAAAAGAAATTAACTGCACATTTCAGTTGATTATAGGTTTTTTTTTTTAAAATAATATGCTTTATTAAAGCTTGATTCTGTGAGTTTTTTATTTTCGTGTGTTTTGATCATTTTACTCCTCTTCGTGATTGCTTCGTGATATTTTTGGGGTGTGGGGATGGTTGACATGGTTTCCAATGCATTACGGTGCGATTCAGGTGAGTTTATGAATTTTGGAGGTTAAAAACACTTTATCGTTGACTTTGATCAACATTTACAGTTTTGTATGTCGGATGAAAAAATGGACTACGCCAGCAGATCTAGAATGTCGATTTTAGGTTAGTAGCATGGTTGATTTGATTTTATGATTTTTATATCTCATTTCGATCCTCGATTCAGAAGATTGTGAAATTGGATCTTGGGGGTCAATTTTGTGAAAACAACCTCTTTTCAAAAATCTGAGATCACCATCGAGTCTAGAATGTTGAATTTGATAGGGTAGAATAGTTCCTTTGCGTTCTCAAAATTCTGGATTAATCTCGAAGGGTCGGTGGAGACTTGAAATTCTTTCAAGTCCAAACTGATTCACCGCCCAATCGGTGCAACTGCTAAAGAGACACTTGGGTCGCTTTAGCGGAGGCCGTTTAATCAGCCAACCGGTATCTTAAGCGACCCACCTCAACGGCTGGGCCGCTAAAGAGGAGCCCTGTCCATTTAAGCGGCCCCTTGTCCGCTTAAGCAGACCATGCAACACTCGCGGGTACTGCTTAAGTGATACTTGGCCGCTTCAGCGATGATCGCTTAAGTGGTCAAGTGGACACTTAAGAGGCCATGCCTGGGATTTTATAAACACCTTCTTTCTCAATACTTTTTTCATTTTTGAGACTTTGAGCTTCAGATTTTACAGTTTTGACGAATTTCTTCATTTTCAAGCTTGTCTAAGCTCCATATCATTATTTAAGCTATTTTACTTAGATTCCCATCATCTAAACTCGTTAAAATGTGATTGCAAAAGTGAAATTCAGGAATTTTGGTCTGGAAGGCCTAAAATGGTTATTCTTCAATTAAAACCCCATTTTTAATCCGTATTCACTTGAGTTTTCTTCTATGGATTCCTTCAATCATAAGTAATGTGTTTGTGGACAAAAATTTTGGTTTAACCTTTTCTTTTTGAAAACACATTTCAGGGATCCATTTTGATCCCAATTCAAAAGTAGGTAATATGAGTACCGTTGGCTTTCTTTTAATGCATAGATTCTACATTGGTATGTTTTAGTTGATTCCAAGACCATTCGAGAGAGAAAGGCTCCGGGTTGAAGAGTTTTGGATCGAATTTCGTGTGGGTTATGGCTTAACTTTCTTTAGACTGGACTGGGTAGTTAATATTTGTATAAAAGCATGCTATAGGTATGGGTAATAATCATGAAATTAATGTCATAACTGTTGTGTGCCCGTGTGGGGCTTACGTTGTTATTATTGATGATTTGAGAGGATATTTGCTATGTGTGGCCCTTGTGGAGGCCTTATCTAGTATTGTTATCCTTGTGTATACCTTTGGTTGTTTTCCTCATAATAGAAAATGCCTAAGTTTGGGTTAATGTGATATTAATGATATCGTATTTGCATATTTCTCTCTAAGAGTATGTGGCTTACTTTGAATAATTGATGATTGACATATTAAGTGGATTTTTAGCTCATGTGCATATGTATTGGCTGGGTTTGAGATCTTCATAATAGTTTGGTCATAAACAATACATCCTTATATCATACATACATTCATGATTGTGGAAAGACTAATTTTTGACAGAAATATAACGTTTTTACAAAATCCTCTGTCATAGCCCACAAGTCAGAGAGGAGATAAGGATATTGAGACTGAAATTGAGTATTGAGATTGTATATGGATTGAGAACACCCATGGGTTCTACCTGTGATAACGCCCAAGTGGTGATCGCAAGTGTCAGGATCAAAAAATCCTACAGGTTAGCTCTCGGGATTCTGGACTTCTGACATTTGCTTTGCCCACATATGGTCCACATGTACTGCATGCATTCCACACGTTGTCTTAGCAAGTGCTGGAGTCATCTTTTCAACTTTATTCAATTCCCGCACATGCTTTGATCATGAACAAGCCAAAAAGTGTCTCGAACATCTATAATTGCTCCAATAAGTTCCAAAAACACCTTTTTTCATCTTTTTCACGAAATTAGCATCCAAAACATGATTTCCTGCAAAACATACCCAAAACGCATCATATCTAACAAAACAACCTTAGAAACTTGCATATTTTCATAGTTTTAAACATTTAAAGTGATATATTTCTATAGCGCATCAACACCCTCAACTTAGAATGTTTGCGGATCCTCAGGCAACAAAACACAATAAAATAAAAACGACGGTCAACTAGGAGAATCTAAGTTATTCAAGCCAGTCAATCAACACTTTAAGCTCAAACACAACACCCTCTCTACTCTCACTTTTTAAAACCAACTGTGTATGAACATGAAGCACAACAATATGATACAATTGGATCCAAGTATGGCATTACATTAGCAACAGACAACCACACATATATACAAGTTGCACTACCCAAAACAAACAAATAGCTAGAAATATGACTCATATGCCCTCACAACAAAGAGGTCCAACTCACTCATATAAAATAATTCATGTCAATGCAGGGAAAGTCAAGAGACACTCACACTTAGAAGAGAAGTTACAATCAATGTGCATCAAATACCATAGGCTTGCCCTTATTTTCTTTACCTTAGTATTCAGACAGTCAAGTTAGGATCACTATAGGACTTTTCTCAGCTTGTACTATAGGCTTGGGGGTTGGTACGGTACATATGGACATATCAAGTGACTAAGCCTCCTTGGCACTACACTAACTTTGGGGTCTCACCTGTTAGCAAATTTCTTTTCATTCCACCCTTATTTCTCCCTTTTTATTCTCTATTGCACATTCAGGTTTGGTGTGGTCTTTTATTCTTTCTTTTTCACTTTTTCACAATTTGTCTTTTCTTTTGCTACCACACCCATCCCTACTAATTTTTTCTCTTATTTTATACTTCTACATATCTTCTTTACACTACACGCCCCTATGATAGCCAACCTCAACTTAGGTGTTTTGCTTGAGTTGAGGTGCACAATGTCCAAGGAGGACCAGAGCCAAAACAGGTTCATTGTAGTACAAATGGAAACGTGAAAGGTGTAATGTAACAAGAAAAACAGGCTATAAGGCTCAAAATAGGGATCAAGAGATACTATTTCACACATGGAAGGTCATTTAGGCTAAAAGTGGACTAGACTCAAAAACAACCTATGATCCTTTACTAACCGACTATCTTTCAACCTAGTCAAGACTACCAAGGCAAGTTCTAAATTTAACACACAAGGAGAACTAAGTAGCATCTCACACACATAACATCGAGTTGATATTACAAACTACTACTTATCTAGTTCATGGAATTGTTAGAAAGTGATTATCACTCCCCTAATCCTAATGCTATAAGAAGATCCACAAAGTTCACGCATATTCACACAGTTCTAAAACACAAAATTTTGGAGGGGTATTATTTTTCTAAAAAATCCATAACAACATTATAACTGTCCTGAATACTTAAAAATCTCCTGATTACACAAAATATATCAAAATACGAAATAAAACACAATACGGCACACATTAACCTAGACATGTCGGTTCTACAACCATACCGGGATCGATAAAAAAGAAAGCATGACAACAAAAACTCGTGGCGGCTATGGTATATCCCATCCCCAACTAAAAACTACGCACTATTCCCAATGCGCTAAACTAAAGTAAAACAGAGGGAATGAGGACATACCTTGGATGCATTAAGCGTTCGTGTCATGATCTTCCCTAAATGGGGGTATGTTTACGGGCGGAGGCCATGATGGTGGTGGTTCACTATGAGAAGATACACCTGCAGCTAGTAAGGCATGCCTCTGTCTATTAACAAATGCAATCTCCATCAAATTATGGGTGGAACTTTTCAGGGCTTGCTTATATGGCCTATTTGGATTTTGTAGGTCCCCCCCGGCCTCTCTTGGTCCCAACTACGGGGACCACCACATCATTTTTTTTGATAAATCAAAGTGTCTGGGACAACGCAAAGATGATAGCTGAATAATTGGGGATACAACTAAAGGGGTGAATAGTATGTCAATCTCAGTGCGAGAGCATACCTCTGCTCGCAAGATATCTACTTACTCCCTCATATATCCTAGATCTGGCACCTCAATCTCTATAAACCAGTCTTCTACACGTATCTCACAACACATGGTGCATTTGGTACACTGATCTCTAGAACAACATTCTTATTAATAGTATCTATTACAGACACCACTCGTATATCGATTGGCTATTGCACTGTCATACATATATCTAAAACTACTTGCTCATTATTCCATTTAAAGATAATCTTCCCTAAGTCCATATCAATCAATACCCAACCAGTGGATAGAAAGGGTCTACCCAATATAATGGGGGCTTGATAATTCACCTCACAATCAAGAACCATAAAATCAGTGGGGAACATAAGGGAGATCACCCTTACTTTTACGTCACACAAAACATCCACTGATTTCTTTATAGATGAGTCAACCATCAACAATTTTATGGATGTAGGTTTGAGTTCCCCCATCCTCACCAACTTGTAGACAGTTAGTGGCATCATATTTACTCCTGATCCCGAGTCACATAAAGCTTACTTGACATTGAAAGGCCCAATAGAACATAAAATGGAAACTGCTCTGGGATCCTTCTTATTTTCTACTAACAGTAAGAAAGGGGTCACATTATAAGGGTGCACATGATCATTAGTCTTGAAGACCCAATCCTAACCATTATCATACTCAAAATCATAATCATCCTTTGTCGACTTCTCATACTTTGCCTCAAGTGTCTCATCGCTTTCAGTACTGTCAATCTTTAACTTATCAATAGTAGGTACAGGGGGATCATCAGTAGTGACACCACAATTAATGGTGATAGCTAGACAATGACTTAGTATTGGTGGACTGAACTTTTTCACTTGGAAAAGTAACAGGCTGTTTCTATTTAATCATAACAGATATTTTCTCGAACTGATGATCCAACTTCTTGATAGCAGTGGCTTGATACTCCACCTTGTGGGTCAACCCTGAAATGTATTAAGGCTGTTCTCCTGATTTTCTTGACCCTTCACTAGTTTGGTCAGCATTTCTCCCATTCTTGATTCTGTATCTCGTTTGCTAGGCGGAATGTACTTATATTCTTTTTCATTGTAATCATCTTTTCATATCCAGTCACTGTCTTTGTCCCTACTGTAGCTCTATTTTTATCATCATAGTACTTCTAACTTTGGTTCCCTTTCCCTTGAGCTCTAAAACCATCCAAACAATGATCCGAATACCTAACCTCCTCTTCTAATGCAGACTCATAAGCTCTTGAAGATGCACCCTATGCTTCTACTGTATTAACTTTTTTGGAATTCACAGCCATAAACTGCTTTTCCAACAACCTAAAATCAGTCCTCAGTAGCCCAACCTCTTGTTCTATAGAATCATCAGCTACTCTCTATCACCAGCAACTCTAATAACGTAAGTTCCAGAAACTCTCTCAACCTCTTGAGTTTTCCACCCTCAGTTAGTTAGTAAGATCTGATCCATAGTACTAGAAGATATCTTCCATTTCAATCTCATAAAGACTCCTCTAGATATAGTGTCTGCTATAGCTCTAAAACTGATGGCCAGGGCTCTATAGAATAACTCCAGTAAGTTTGTCCCTAAAATCCGATGGTTGGGCACTATACTCAACTTCTTCTTGAACCAGAACCAAGCCTCATACATGGACTCAAACTGCAGCTGCCTGAAATTATAAATCTCATCCTTAAGCTACAACATCCTCAATGTAGAAAAGCATCGGTTCAAAAATTATCTGCACAACTCATTCCATGTAGTGATAGATCCTCTTGAAAGTTTCCCTAACCATAAAGATGCTTCTTCTATAAGCGAGAAAGGAAACAACCTTAATCTATGTGCCTCATGATTCACCCATGGATATGTATATGAAGTGTAAATTCTAGTAAAATTGGCTAGATGCATGGTTGCACCATCTGTAGGCAACCCCGCAAACACACCTTTCATGTATAATAGATGGATCATAGCACTCGATATATTAAACTTAATGCCTAGGGTAAAATAGGAGAAATAATGGATCTAGTCTCTATTGGCTCAAATACCCCAGATTCTCTTCATTATCCTCATATAGTTGCAAGTATTAGTATGTTGGGATCACAAGGGCTCGGCCATCTCGAACTCTATTCTGGTTTTCACCAAGACTACTTGACGCTCTACTTTCTGTCTGTACACAACTAACTCTACCTCTTGAGATATCCACTGAGCATCTTCTGCTGCCCTTCTCTCATTTTGAACTTGATCTAACATCACTTCCATCTGCTGATCAACTAAACTCCTCCAGAAGAAGGTGGAGGGACATCATCAAGAACTCCTTCAGGAAGATTGTTTATCTTTGGATCTGACATCCTAATAGGTGTTGTAAGGTCCTATTTGAATTCGGATTTAGTAAGAGTAAAGGATTGCCTCTACTCCATATTATAGGCATACATCGGTGTATACCTAACTAAGAACAAAAACAAAAAGACCTAAACCTGCAACAACTTTAATTCGCAACTAAACACCTTATTCTCTGACAACGAAACCAAAATTTAATAATGCCCAAGCTACACCTTCACTCCAAAGATAATTACAGTCACTATCAAATATATTAACCCAACAAAGGTTAGGGTCAAATCCCAAGGAAACAATGGACTTGTGGATCTCAGATGTTGTAATCAATGGGCAAAAACTATAAAAGTAAATGAGGGAATTTAAATAGCAATATCAAACAGGGAGAAAATATAAAATTCAGCTGTAATTAGTATTGGTGAATACTAGGACTGTGTTTCCCCTACCTTCTCAACTCCATAGGCTTATTATGATTTGTTGAACCAACTTGATACCTTATATGCAAAATCTGATAAGTTATGTACCATCTAGAGACTTTTAGATGAGCAAATGGATTTCACCCTTTACCTTTTGAGTCTCAAGATATCGCCTTACTAACACTTATCTTGATCCCAGTTAACTACTATCTTTTGAGTCTCTAGTTATTAGTAATAGCCAACTATCTTACTTAAATGATACCTAGTAGAATGGATTGACAGCTAAACTTCAAATTACTATAGTAATTATCTTTTCCTAGTCACTACTCCTCTTTTGGAGTAAGTAGCAATAATCAAGGTGGGATCTTAACATTGGCCACTGCTAAAATAACTATTAGAGTGAAGATATTATAATGAATGCATAGGTATCAGTGTTCAACAACAATAAAACATCCCCTACTTCATCAATCTGCTAGGGTTTCCACAACCCTAGCTATGAGTTTTTAACCACTTATGTTTGTGAAATAATCAATAACATTCATGATTGAAAGCATAAATAAAATCACAATAATAATAAGTAGAAAAACCCAAAACCATAACTAAATTAATCAACTGAAATCAATACAAGAGAATTCCATGACCAAAGTCGGATCTTGGAATTAAAATATATTTGAAGGATCAAGAGTACATCACTTCTACTAAAACACACATAAGGGGTATTTATAGTACATGAGGAAATCATAAAATCAAAGCCCGAACGAATTAGAAAAAAAAGATCGGTGGCTACTTATGGTCACTACTTACGCCCTGACCCTGGGCGTAGGTAGTACTTGTAGCATGCAGGATGGGTGCAAGTGGTGACCGCAAGTGCTAGGACCAAAAAATTCCGTAGGTTAGCTCTTGATATTTAGAATTCTGACACTTGCTTTGCCCACATGCGATCCACATATACTAAATACAGTCCGCATGTTGACTTAACAAGTGTTGGGAGTCATCTTTTCAACTCTTCTTCAATTCCTGCACATACTTTGATCACGAAAAAGCCGAAAAGTGCCCCAAACATCTATAATTGCTTCAATGAGTAACCAAAAACACCCTTTTTTATATTTTCATAAACTTAGCATCCAAAACATGATTTTCTGCAAAATATACACAAAATGCATCACATATAACAAAACAACCTTAGAAACTTACATTTTTTCATCTAAGTTTGTGTGGAAATTTGTGATACATTTGAGGTAGTGGCCGCTCTATGCTTTCAGAGTTGACCTCCTACATCATCTTATCTAGTTTATGTGTTATTTAGGATTCTGAGACAGATTTATAGGTTTTGTACTCAGTTGTAGTTTTAGACTTTGAGATATATTTAGATTGTTTTTACATTGTGACACTAGGTTTTGATATGGTTTGTGCTATTATTGATATTTAGACTTCTGCTACTATTGTATATGTATGATTCGACTTTTTTCTATAAGTCTCACCTTGGGATTTTGTGTTGATTTCGTATTTTATATCAGTTTGGGTAATAAGTTTACTTGTCAAGGCTCAACCATGATAAGTGACATCATTACCCTTAGTTTTTTGGTATGAAAAATTGGTACTAGATTTAGGTTCATTAGTCTTATCAGTGTAAGAATAGGGTGTCTAGTAGAGTCTCATAGATCGGTATGTAGTGGTCCATATCTATATTCAAAAGGCTATAAGATATCTTTAGGAAACTTTCCTTGTTTTATTCCTTATTGTGGGAGTTTTTCATACCCTATTCTTTAAGCTAAACTTTAATTTTTTCTATGTTGATGGTGAGGATTGGATCCAGTGAAACTAGAGATATGAAAATGACACTTGAGGAGAGAGCCCGGTCTAGGATATATGGCACGAGTTGTGTACGGGATAGAAGTAGATGACGGGCACAAGGATCTTTCGTTTCCATAGGTAATACTAAGGAGATCTTTCCTCAGCCCGATATTGAGCATGCTAGAGACGTGGGTCCTACCCAGGTTACACAAATTTCTTTCACCCCAATCATGGAGGGTTTATTAATTCATTTGATGACTCGTTTGGAGGGTGTTCCTTTGATTGCACCAGGTATTCCTCCAAATACGAGTGTTGTATCTCCACCTGTGCCAGAGTGTACTTATGGTGTTCCTCCGATTCTGAGTATGATTCCTTCATTGTACCAAAATCTACTATGGTATTCCACAGGCTCCGAATGTTATTCCTCCTTATGCACCACTATTCGAGTATGGTATTCTGAGTCTAAGGGTTCAACTTTTATCTATGTTATCTCCTCGGATGGGATCATAGAATACCACATTCTATACGCCTCATGTTGCTTCGGGATCAATTTTTCCTAAGCACACATGCAAGTGTACGTGCTCCACCAAGTAGTAAAATGGTCCTTAGAAATCCAAGTATCGATCTCAAAGGGACTTGTGTTCAATAACTACCCTATTCTAGTCTCACTACTAAGATTAATCAAGTGCTGATGTAACGAATAGAGTTTGTGAATTGAAAACTACATGTAAAAGTAATCAATGTGGTAGTGTAAATGTTCTTGAAAATAATGTGCAAAAACCCAGGGTTAAGGCACTATGAACAATCCTAGTTAGCTTTATAGCTTCATTAGTTTATTTAATTAGCTTGGTTTTTGATTCATGGGGTTGATAACATGATTACGGTCTTTCAAACCTCTAATCAACTATCTAACTTAACCGTACAACTACATCATTGAGTGGGGATGCAAGTAATAAGCTAAACGGATTTGTATTTCTTTCTATAATGAACCAAATAGAGCGAATTAGGTATATTCCTTTCGTAAAAGCAAATCATAACTTCAGTTCATTGAAAGAGAATGATCCTATCCTACATATCCCATGTTCTATTTTATCATTCCTCCTTGTAGGCTCACGATAGAATTATGCATTTATCCTAAGGGTCGTGAATCCATAAAATAGTTAAAATAAGGATATATGAAGAACCAATAATGATAATAACCTAACCAACTTAATTATAAGAAAAAGTATTCATTTTCTTGGCCTTAAACCCGGTTGAGGGTGTTTCACCTCTCATGGACTTACAAAGAATCATAATGATAGAATCCATGTAATAATCCAAAAGTAAAATAAAGTAAGGGATTAAAAACCCTAATTGAAGCCTCCTCCAGTGTATCCTCTCCCCCATAAGTCATCTAAGGTTTTTATAAAACAATTGGAGTGTCTTATTTATAGTAGGCCTCAATTGGCCGATTTGAACTTGCCAACATGCCACACCTATATCACGGTACCTAAGAAGTGTGGCACACTAAAAATGCAGAGGTTCAATGGAAACAACATATTAGTTTGCAACCAGTGGATTGAAATCTCTTAAAGCGGTGGCTAGGTAGCGTGGCACGCCCCTAAGTTCCAGGTTTTAACATACTTTGCTCCATGCATTTGGCCTTTGAGTCCTTGCTTCGTGGTAGCTTTTCCTCTTCAATTCCAGCTTTTATGTCATCCATTTATCATTTATATCATATCACCAAGATTCCTATAACATAAAACACCACGAATTAAAGCTCACAACACCTTAAAATCTAACAGGATGAACTAGAATAACACATAGCTTAAGCTAAAAATACTAGTATCTTGTTTAAATTCTAAATGGACATTTTTCTTCCAAACTTGATTAAGCACACCTTAAAAATTATCAACACATTTCTTAACTCGTAGATGCTCGTTATTATAAAGATTAACTTAGTACACACATGAGAAGTCCTCAAAATTAGGCTAGATAACAACACTTAGGTGCATAAATCCACCTAAGATCATCATCCCACACTTAATGCCTTGTTCGTTCTCGAATGACTCTTTGCTTAAACACCATAATCAAGGCGGGATTCACATTACTACTACAACAAGTAAGACACTTAATCTAGAACTAAAATACTACACAATAGCAAGTTCCATAACCAAGCATGTCATATACTTTGGAAAACTCATGAATACTTGTTTGAAACGTCCTCACCTTAAGAATTAACTCCACCAAGTCGTCAAAATCATGTATATTACTTGATCAAAGAGATAATATGAGTCACCTAAATATCATCAAACATGCCCTCACACAAGAAAGTTACCTATAATCACTTACACATAGATGCAATTCATTACAGGAATGGGCATAAGAATCCGATTATGCTCACTCTCACACAGAATCCACAAGTCACACAAGATGAACCATAGGATTGGCCTCAGTGTAGTAATCTACTAATATCAGAATATTCAAACTTAAGATCATATAGGACTTGAAGGGTTGTAATGTAGGCTAAGGGATGGATAGGAATTATTCTGGCCAGTAATAGTGACTATATTCCCTAAGTGCTTTAATATATAACACTCTACATTAGGATCCTTTCTAAACAACCAAACTTTCACCACCGCCACCTTCATACTTTCTTTTGTTTTTCCCCATCTCTTTAATCTAGTTCACGTATATTAGGGAAGGAGTATTCCCTATCAACACACAATTCACTTTTGATCAATTTTTCTCTTTTTAATTACATTACTATCAACTACAACACATCAATTTTTTCACAACAATAGCTACTACTTTGGGGCTTTACTGTCACTTTTTTTATACTCTTTAACCTTATTAATTTTTTAGCTAAAGTGTTTAGGAGATTTAAATCAAATTTAGGTCAATCAAAGAATGGAAATATGCTATATATGAGGCTACCAAAGAATATAGTATAATGGCTCAATGGGGATAACTAGGATTATGCACAAGCGTAGGTGAAAGAGGGTATGAAACATGGCTATCAAGGAAATGCCTATATCATCTCCTAAGTCCACATTCTTTATTTTGCTTTGCACACATACCTGGCAAGTTCTAGACATCAATATGCAACAAGGAATACAAAAGAAAAATGTCACATCACACATGGAACATGCTCAACTCAAACAAGATTATCGACTCCCAACCAAACAATAATATGAATTCAGAATTAAGCCTACAACACATAAGAGTCATAAACATGAGTCAAGGTGTCTCAAAAGTAGTTATTAAATTTAATTAACATGCTATCACAAACAAAACAACTTGCATCATGTAATCATGCATAGCAACTATCAAGAACATCTCACTTATTCCTAACACAAAATTTTTAATATTTACTCCTAAAAACAAAAAAGAGATACTGGGTTCAAAGGGCGCCTTTCGAAAAAGAACCAAAAAGAACAACCAAGGGGTGGGTGAAGTATGCCCTTACTAGACTGACACCATCAAAACTAAACAACCAAAGAGAAAGACTTTTTGTAAATTTTTCAAATTTATTTAAAACTAAAAAACAGCTAAGAATTAAAATCTTATAGAAATACTTCACCCGTAACCATGGGAATTTTCCCCACCCCATACTTAAAAACATAATTTGATCCTAAAGTATAATTCAAAAATAGAGATAGAAATACTCACAGAGGCCTCTAGGCCTAGATAGTAGCATATTTAAATATTAGTGAGGTTGGATGGACCCCCACACAGTCTTTACCATGCTATTGATCTCATGTTTTTGGTACTCAAACTTCACTTCAGCTTGTGACTCAACAAAAACAAAAGCTAAGTGAAATAAAAACTATCATACCAGAATAAAATAGCTACCTTAACTTGGGTTGCCTCCCAAGAAGTGCCAGATTTAATGAAGCGACACATCCTACATTACTCTATTTCAACTATAATCCTTCATCCTCTTTCTCCTATTCATAAGCCATCTTCTCACTCATTTCTGACCTTTAGAATATTAACTCTCAAGGTCTGCAATTTTATCAACAATAGTCTTTTCAGGATCCTTCTCAAGTTAATCAACTCTGGGCTTAAGTGAAGGCTCAGACATCTCTATGAGAGTGTCCAAAGAGGTAATTGATGGCTTAAACTCCACCACCCCACACTCATCTACTTCCCATAGTTGTGATCATGCATAAGTATTTATAGTGGAAAGATAGATTGAGTGGTTTGTAGACTTTGACTACCACCTCTTTATCATCTAATCTCATTTTGAGAGTGCTTTCTCTCACATCAATTGCTACTCCTCTTATTTCCAAAAATGGATGTTCCAAAATGATCGGCACCCTGTCATCTGCATTATAATCAAGCATAATTAAATCAGTAGGGATAATAAACTTACCAACCTTGATGATCATGTCCTCAATAATTCCTTTGGGCTGCACTCTGGTTTGATCCACTATTTGGAGCACCACAGAACATGACCTCGGCTTCCCCAAACTAAGAATGTTGAACACTGATAGGGGCATCAAATTTATATTTTCCCCTAGATCACTCAAAGAGTGGACCACATCATTTTAACTAATTTGTGGTGTTTCGATTAAAAGCTTTGATTTTGTATGGCTTGCCACCTATATTGACGTGAATCGTCAATCTTGCTTCTTCCTTACCATAGTACCTAAAAGTACCTACACCAAAATATCCATCCATGAGAAGGTCTATTGGTCCATCTATCAATGGAAAATGAGTGTTGAAGTAGGGGGCCAACCAACCATAAACATCATGAACTAGGAAGTATTCCCAAACAAAATCAAGTCGCGGGTATTTTGATATTGTGTTTAGTCCCCTGTAGATACTAGTTAAGATCGAAACTGCAAGGCTAGCTCTTCGTCCACTTGTTAAGTGACAAGCAACTCTAAAAACTCTTGGATGAATAATATCTCCTTCCTTCATAGGAAACGCAAACAAACACAACCAGTAAAACAAAAAGGCAGTCAAGTATGTATCATCATTCTTGTGACTCTTTAACTCCTAGCTTATGAAATAATCCTTCTTCTTTAGATGACCAATTAACAACCTTGTCGATCTTTCTATTTGGGTTATGTGATGATTTTAGATTAATGAATTTTCTCTCTCTTCTTGGCGGAGATGGTTCGTCTTTAGAAGATTTCTTACACCAAAACTTTATCTATTTGTTAAGAGGAATGCTAGGATTATCACCAATACCTTCTCATAGCTGATGGAAGATATCAAGTAGATACTCACAAGTTTTGGGGAGGAACCTTTTCCCCTTGTCATAATTGCCTGTAAGTTTTGTAACATCCAATACAACTTTCTCATAAAGGTTTTCTATTATCGGTGGATCTCCAATTGTGTGTAAATCCCAAAGAGATAGGGACATTTCTCTAACTGAGGTAAGCAACGTATTCATGATAGAATACCAAGCTTCGCAGAAGACTTGTAAGATATTTGTATTATGGTCATAAGTAAAAAGTGAACCATATGGGACATAGTAAATCTTTGCATCCTTTAAAGTATAGAAACTCCTACTAAAAATATCTTCAGCCCATTACCAATAGCCAGGAATGTAGTGAAACTCGCCACTAAGCTGAAAAGTGTCACCCCACCTGTCCTCTCTATTTATGATTCGTTGTTCCAAGCATGACAAAGTACTGGCAATATTTTTCGTATGATGATTGGAAGAACAAAGTACCCATGTCTTAGGTAGACGACTATCGTATTCAAGAGTCCATTGGTCCAAACTAGATATGTTCTCCAAAATTGGACACGGAGTAACATATTGTCTAGCCAATGGCATACCAATGAGCAATTTTTTCTTTACGTTGCTATCATTGTGATATGATATTATAAGATATCGAAGCTCGAAGGAAGAAGATATGGAATCTCTAAAGTCAACCTTGATTCAAACTGCAAAAGAAGAATAATATTTCATTAGCACTTATTCAATAGTTTAATAATTATTGATTCTCAATTCAAAATATTATCAACATCAGTTAAATATTGATCATATAAAGTCTTTGAGTTGGGAAATATGGGGCCTTCGGCTCAGACAGTGTGAGGTATTTGCCTCAAATAATGTAAGGTCTTTGGCTTACAATGTGTAAAAGTCTTAGTCGTGAATCATGTAAAGTCTCTGTGACAGTGTGAAGTCGTTGACTTGGACAAGGCAATATTTTGACTTAGACTGTGTAAAATCTTGGCCTCGGGCAATATAAAGTCTTTAGCTTAGGCTGTGAAAAAGTTTTAGCTGCAAACCATGTAAAGTCCTTGCCTTAGACGGTGTATAGTCTTTGTCTTGAGTAAGGCGAAACTTACGATGCCTTATGCTCAAATATTAAGTGTTTCTAAGGCCTCAAATTTGGGATGTTGAAGCAAGGATATTAAGCACATCCCTTCACACCATAAGATTGGTAGGTTGTGCTATGATAAAGCTTTTCAAGCTATGACATTCATAATATAATATTATTTTTGGTGACCTACAAAAAGGAGGTAACAACAAAACGAATACTCAAAAGAGAAAAAGAAAATTGCCTCAATATTGGTATATGTTCATTATCAAAGATGATGACGTCAATTTATGCTCCCAAAAAAAGAGAGAAAAATAATTATGTCAAAATTACGTACGTTGTCAAGATATTACCTTAATGTGGCTAATAATCTTATGTTAGCAAACTCAAAGCAAGCATGAAAATAAAATTTTGACGAATGTGCACGCGACCAATAAAGACAATTCATTGATTAAAGGAGTTATTTGCTAATAAATTAAATAGCAATGCTACAGATAAAGTACTGCTTCTTTTGAAAGCCAAAAAATAAAAGAAAAAAAAGTCTGCTGAAGTAACGAAAGTAGTTCTTTTTTCCCCTTTGTTTACCTTTTTATTTTTTAAGATAAAAAAACTTTTGAAAGGTGAAAAAGGGCTGCTTCAGTACCTTTAAGCGACGCATTTTGCTTTTCTTTTTCTTTTTGGCAAAAGATCTACTTGACTCCTTTTCTTGGTATGCAATTGAAAAATAAATAAAAGCAACGGACAACTTACTTGATAAACATGGGTATTTCTCTCTGAGATGTTCCACAATTGAGTGAAAAATATATTTTTTTTGAGAACTCAATACAGTGGGCTGCTATTTATAGAGGGGGTAGAGAAAATATTAGTCTCTTAGTAGTTCACAACTTCTATATTGATAAACCAAATATTTTTGAGATAAGGACAAATAAATATTCCTTTTCCCATCAAAAGTCTAAGAGTTAGAGCTGCTTATCGGTTGGCCGATTGGATAATTAAGTGGTTCAGCTTATTGGTTATCGATTTTTAAATATACTAATCTGCTTGCCACCCAATTGTAGACACATGATTTTTGATCCTTCCCGAGTTCAATATATTTTTTGGCATTGAGTATTTTATGTTTATGTTATCCAATATTTATTTTAGCTCTAATTTCATTTTTAATAAGCTTTAATTGAAAATTTAAATAAATAAAGTTACATTTTTGAGATATTTTTATTTCATTTTATTTTATTTTTTTTTTAAAAATAATAATACGAAGAATTCAAAAATAAATTTTTCTTTTAAATTTTAATAAATAAGCTAGTAGCTTTAGTATCATCTAAATTATATTTATTTTTGTAAGTTATTATTGTAACTTCTTAAATATATAAAAATTAATTAGTTATTATTATTATTATTATTATTATTATTCATTCATTCATTATTATTATTATTATTATTATTTTTATATTTTAATTAAAAATAAAATAAAAATAAAAAATAAAAAATAAAAAAATATATTTTCAAATCCTAAACTACCCAACTGTTCCCCCCAAATTCTTTTATTTAAGGAATTTCCCCACCCCAAAGTGGAATACCCCGTATTTCCCTAGCTTAATTTAAGTCTTAGTACATGAGTAATACCATATAAAATTTTTGAAATAATCAGCATTTTTCAGTTTAGAGCCTGTCACTGCGTAGAAAATTCAATTAGCTTTCCAAAGATATAAAATTTTCCCAAATCTGATACCCGAGTGAAGAGTTAGAGTAATTTTTGTAAGATTGTGTGCCACCTGGAACGTCAGCGCATCGTAGAGCCAAGACAAATGGCAATTATCACCTTCCAGTGCTCCATCGCAATATTGGCGCATCGTGCCATAGGTTCAATTCATAATTATCCTTTTTCAGTGTTCCAATGCGATTTTACTGTGTCGCGCTGAGTTCACAATTCAGAATCAAAGGGGCACCACGATTCCACCCATCGCGCCAGGCCCCCAGCTCTCAATTGTCATTTTCCAATGACACGACGTGATAGCACCGCATCGCGCCAGGTGCCCGAATTGGGTTTTTCAATGACGGATTTTTAAATCTTCCCAGGTGTAGTTGGGTGTTTTTCCACGGTCCTAATCAGTCTAAACACAAAATTAAGCCCCTACATACCCTATTAGCTCGCTATTCACTCATTCTTCCCTAAATTAAAAACATTCTCTCTCAAGAGGCAAAAAACCTAGCTTCAAGAATCAAGGCTAAAGCTCAAGAATTTCCCCAAGAACCTCCAAGAACTAATCTTCTAAGGTATGTTAGGTGTTCATCTATGGTTTCCTTTCACCCATAGAGTCTAAGAATCCTTTTTTTAAACATACAAGATCTCAGATTTATGATTTTCATGTTTGAATTAGATTGAATTTATGTTCATGATATTAGTTAGGTTTCAATCCATGATTTAACTGCAAGTTTCATGAAATTGAATAGCATGTGTGATGAATATGTGATTATCTTGATAAATCCTTGAATTTACAAAGTGATTAATGTGTCTATGTTGTTAATTGTGATTTAATCTGTGATTATTATAAGATTCATGAACTTAGATTAGTATTTTATGGGGAATTATATGAATTACATAATAAACCCATGAAATTGTAAGTTTGAGAATTGTAGTTGCCATGTTTATATGTTATCCATGATTATGTGCATGAAGTTGTGCACCCCAAGTGTTTGATAAAAGGACTATGTGGATGAATTAGTGCCATTATAACATGATAGCATGTATTCCCCATTCATAAATAAGTAGATGCCTTACAAGTGTTTGATAAAATATCTCTATGGATGAATTATGAACAAGTGAATCATGTTATGTTATTCAAGACCATGTTATGCTTTACTTTTTATGCTATCGAATCCTAGGGGTATTTAATACCCAATAATTTAGTTGTTTACTTAGAGCCAGTATCAGTTATGGAATAGTAGTAGTTATGTCACAATCAGTAGTACCCTCAGTCAGTTAAAGAATTCAGTAGAACTCAGTCAGTTATAGAACTCTAAAAAACTCAGTAAACGCAGTATCAGTCCAGTCCAGTTTAGTATAATTAGTTTAGTATTTTTTAGTTGGGAGTAGGATTCAGCACCGAGTGAGCCCAAGGATGGGGACTCACCTGCTAATATAGGGTGTAATTCTTAAAAACAATCCTTGAGTTCCAAAAATATGTAGGCAGCGTAGGTTGAGACATCAACATATCAGTTGAGGGTTGATAAGGTGCTTTACCTGCCAGTAGAGGGTACCACCGTTCTCGTTTCGGGTACCTGCCAATAGAGGGTGACTCTTCAGTGTCTTTACCCATGGCACGGTACTGATACCCTTCCAAATGGGGTTGCAGGTTGGAACCTAAATCTATTCAGAAGAGGGGTATACCGGTTAGATGATTACCTCTCATAGTTTCAGCTCCAATCTCCAGAATAGAACTCAATTCAGTTCTACAGAATCAGGACTGTTAGATACAATCAATCGATATCTGTAACTCAGTTATCAGAAATCTCAGATTATCAGTTACTCTATATCAAAATTCAGTACTTAGCTTCAAAAAAGCTCAGTTATAGTATTTATATAGTGCAAGTATTGCATGGTCAGTATTTACAGTAGTTCAGATTATCCACGTACTCTCATGTTCAGTTTCTCTATATCATTTAGTCAGTTATTGTTCATGCATCTGAACCCTTGCGTTTAGCCTTAACTCATCTAGAATACCAGTATATTCTACTTACTGATGCATACTCTTTCTTTGTGCTATGATGTCTTATATCATAGGTTCAGATGCTCAGGTTCCTAATCGTGTATAGATAGATATAGATTAGCCAAAAGTAGATTTAGTAGTGAGTACCCATCTATCAAAGATATTCTTTTATTTCATTATTACAGTAGACTCAGTATTTCAGTAGATGGAGTTAGTTTGGTAATTGTCACATCAACTCCACTTTCAGACAGTTTCAGATTAGAGGCTTCTCTGACTATTTTACAGACCGTGTTCAGTTTTACAGATTATTATTTTAGTTGATACTCTTTATTATTATTTATAGATTTTGAACCTTATAGCATTTCACTTAATTTTTCTGTATTTATTCTGGTATCATGTTTCAGTGCTCACAGCAGATATTTTTCATAGGTTAGCTTGTGGTCCTTTGGGGTCGTAAGTACTGTGTAGCATTTGGGGTATAGACTTGGAGCGTTACAAACTTGGTAGTAGAGCCTAAGGTTCAATAGTGTCCTAAGAAGTCTGAAAGCCACATCGTGTAGAGTCTTGTGCATGGGTGTATAGAATGCCACACTTATGGATAGGAGGCTATGATATATTTTAGGAAAAGTTTTCCTTCTTTCTGTATTTATGTCATACGAGTGAGCATGAGCTCAAGTTAAAATCTCAGTCTAATTTATCTCTTCCTTATGCTTCCAAAACATGCCACCCAGAGAAGTTAATAGAAGAAGGAATGAAAACCAGCCAGCTCCTCCGCTCGTTCGGGTAGATTCTCTGTATGAGCATGTCTCTCACGCTAAATTTAGAGTTGTTTTTACTACCTTAGCTTATTCAGTAGTTGATCAGAACAATTTGCAGAATGTTGTCCTATTTAGGCTTATGACTTGTACTCAGCACAGTGAGGGAGGGGAGTGTAGAAAGAATAAGAGGGCTAGAACAAATAATTCTAAGCTACGATCAGGGGGTAGTAACCGCTCCCAGTTTCGTCAGAGATTCTCAGCCCTAGTTCTGCTATCAGTCAAGACACCAGTACCAAAGTTCGGAAATGATCGTCGGGATGGGGCTCCAAGCTCCAAAACCTATGGTAGTGTGAGTAGTGGTCGTACCCATCTACTTTACGGAGAATATGCTAAGAACCATAAAGTAGTGTGTAGAGTTGGCAGTGATGTATGTTTTGGATGTGGTAAGTCAGGCCATAGGATGTGGGAGTGTACAGTATTCTCTTAAAGGGGTAGGGATTTGCACAAACAGGGTCAATCTAACCATCCTTCAGCTCAGTACGATCACCCGAATCATCAGGGTGCCACTTTCAGTGCCACCACTGGGCAACACCCAAATAGGATTTATGTACTTTAGTCTAAACAATATCAGGAAAGTCCTCCTGATATGGTCACTGGTACGTTACAGATCTTCCATTACATGTCTATGCCTTATTAGATCCAGGAGCTTTTTTGTCTTTTATAACTCCTTACATAGCAGTCAACTTTAAAGTCAAACCAGAAATCTTAACAGAACCATTAGCAGTCTCTACCCCAGTAGGTCAGTCTATCATAGCCCGACGGGTATATAGAAACTGTTCGATTATGATCTCTCAGAAAGTCACTTAGCAAACTTAGTAGAATTAGAGATGACAGATTTCAATGTTATTTTTGGTATGGATTGGCTCTATTCATGCTATGCCTCAGTTGATTGTAGAAATAGAATAGTTCATTTTTAGTTTCCAAATGAACCAGTCCTTGAATGAAGGGGTAGTACCTCAGCTTCAGTTATCTAAGTTTTAATCTCTAGATTGAACTAGTAGAAAAAGGAGTTGAGAATTATAAGATAGTCGTGTTGAGGTCGCTATATGATGATTGTTGGGGCAATAGAAAGATAAGAATTGTGTATAAAAAATAAGTACTAGCAGTGGACCTTTTATTATCACGTGTAGTCCTTTAGACCGAGTTTAGTGTTTATGAGTATTTTTATATCTCAGGCTCTAGAGTAAAGTAATTTCAGTTCGACTTAGAGTTTATTAAGTTATCACAGACTTAGGATAATAGCTTTAAGCTAAGGGGAAGATGGTAGGACAAGTAACCAAGTCAGACTTTTAGATTTTAGAAGTAATGTAAGTATGCGTAGAAAAGCAGTAGGAGGGATGATGCCCAACCCATCTTTACCTCAGTATAAAGTTTTACACTTCAGCTATTATGATATCTGCCCATGCCTTATATGTCAGCTCTATGATCATAGCTCATATTCATGCATATTATAGAAAATCATGTATGATTCCAATTCCCAGTATAAGGAGTTTCAATCCACTCAGTATTATGAATCATGTCCCGTGAATGCAGAAATTCTAAACTCAGGTTATGCATCTCATCACTAATGTACTCATGACATGATTTACAGTATGCTCAGTTCCCATGACTAATGCTACACTCCTAATGATTAGCCAAATTCAGATTTCATCATATATATCCTCAGTTAGATGTAACGCCTCAAAAATCTACTCCAAGATGTTACATGGTGCTTAGGACCACAAGTGATCCCAAGCTAACACTTCTACTGACATAACTCATAAGAAACTGAATGATATGAATAAACTACTGAGTTTACTATGCGGAAACATAATAATGGTGGAATCTGAGAAAAATGCAATACTGATATAACTTTTACATTCTGATAAAGTCTGAAAGAGGGACTGAAAATCAATAACTGACTCTAACTAATATCTGCGAAGCCTCTACTATACTGACTATAGGTAGCTGGAATGTGACTCCAACTATGACTAATCAATACATGAGAGAATAAAATACATAAATAACTTCTAACTTAAGTCTCCAAAATAGGAGGACTCATCATCTGCTGGCTGAAATCTGCAAGCTGTCTGAATATGGTATGTGTGCTACAACTGAACTGATACCTACATTATGATACAATGTAGCACATAAACATATATCTATGTATCAGTACTTTGAGGATGTACTGAGTAGATGGGGTTGAAATGCATAAGTAAAACATCATATTATCATCATAATTTGTAAAAAAAATGCATGCTAAATGTAAATGCCTCACATAAGCTGGAATATCTGAAATACTAAAAATAATAATTATGAGAAACAAATCATACTTGTAAATCTAGTGAGCCATAATATTTAGTTCTAAAAGTTGTGTTAATACTCTGTCTTTAAATCATACTGTTTAAGTGTAGAAAGGGCTCACTTCTAAGTTTGAAGTCTAAAAACCAAAATCTGTAACTCTTATCTTTCTGTAAAGCATAATCTGAGTAAAACTTGTGAGCCTTTACACTTAGTTTTCTAAAATCTGAAAAATACCTTATCTTTGGGCTTAAAATCTTAAAACCATAACTTCCAAAACATATGCTTTTATCTTAAATCTTTAAATCAATAGACTATTGTAGAGTGAGGGACATGTGTTGTGAGGTTCTTCTAACCAACATACACCATGTGAGAATCCATTGCCATCGGAATAGAACTTCTATCTTAGTGATCACAATCTGAGTCATCCACGTAGAAGTGGGAATAAATCTGAATCCTACATTGACACGTAGTTTTGGGGTCTGAAACTGTAGTAACCTACCTATCTCGATACTAAATACTACTCTCATTCTTATGCTCAAAATCTTAAGAAATCCACTTCAAAAATAGCACAAAGGTTTACAAAAAAACCAATTATGCTTTTCTTTCTTTAAATGTCAAGTTATCTGAACAAAGTGGATTCTTATCTTAGCTTAGGATCAAAAGGTCAAATCTTTATCAAAATCTATGAGTAATCTTATCCGAGGGTGCTCATAACACAAATAATCTTGAAATAACAATCTTAAATTGGGGCTTAACGACCCATGCATCAATCCCACATTAAAACATCTAAAATTTCATGCTTGATAATGTAAACGCTTATAATTCATCATAAAATCTAAAAATTACTGGACAATGCATAGAAATATAAATAAAGACATATAATTTCAACGTTTAAATCAATAAAAATCTCATAAGTTTGTAAACAACAATAATGGGTGTAAACCCTAACTTGAATTTTATGGAAAATCATATAAAATCGAATAACTTTGTGATTTAAAACAAGTTTTGGGTACATGGATGAAAGGAGTATCCTTGTTCATTACCCCACATACCTTGATTGAAGATTGGATGACGAATCTTGAAATATTGATTCCTAATTGAGTTCTTGAAGATGAGATCTTGACTATCTCATCTTGAGAGTCTTCAATCTAAAGCTCTCTTGGAGAATCTATGGTGGAATTTGATTTCTTGGAGAAGGGGCTTTCGGTTTCTAGGATTTTGCTTTTGAAGAGAATGGTGAATAGTGAGCAAGAATGCTTGGAAATATGATTAATCTTATGTTTAAGATAGATTGGGGCCTTGATAATTGACCAAAATATCCTCTTTAAACTCCTAAATGGAATTGAAAAAATGACCAAAAATCTCGATTTAGCTGGCCACCGTGACACGTCACAATCGCGGTGGCTCACTGGAAAAGGACGAGTGGGAACTGGGATTTCTCCACCATGTGAAGCTATCATGGTACCCTATAGTTTTTCCATTTTGGACACTGGTGCGATGCACCACTATACATAGGCTTGCTGGAAATTGATAAATGTGAAATGGGACTCCTCCGCGATGCGGTGGAATTGTGGAGTCTTACTGGAATTTGACAACTGCCAATTTGCTTAGCTCCGTGATGTGCTGAGAGTCTAGGTGACACACTGTCAACTAAAAAATTCCATAACTTCTTCATCTAGTGTTGGATTTAGGCGAATTTCATATCGATGAAAATTTTATCCAATTTCCCACATAATGAAAAGTTGAAATCTTAAAAATTCTACATGGTATAAATATTTTTCATTTTGGAAGCTATCCTTTAACATTCTAGGAACGAATTTAAGCTAGAAAAGTTTGGGATATTACATTAGACCTCTTGATAAATCCATAATGCTGATATTCTATTCTTCAAGCTTCAATTAAATGTCAAGTTTAGGATAGTGTCCATTCATGCTTCAGGTCCTCATGTTTTAACCTTCAGTGAACACTCCTTATGAAATAATGTAGTGATGAGCAGTTGCTTAGATGGGAGAGAAGAAATGTTTCATGTTAAGAAAAGATTGTTACATGCTTGTTTTACACGAGGCTTTATTTATGAAGATAGACATGAATATCAGGTTAGTATGCAAGCAGATGGCTAGCAAGTAGTTGTATTTAGTTGATGGAGGGATGGGAAATCAAAATTTTTCACGAGATGAGAAGTTGAGAGAATGCAAAGTATGAGTGTCTATTCAGATCCTTGATTTATGTCAGTCTCCATCATGTAGTTATCAGAACTTAGTTACAGTTTCAATTCAGTAGTCAGTTCAAAACTCAATTCAGTCTCAGGTTTGCTTGACTATAGTGTACATTTATCTATTATTCCGTTATCAATATTTTTGAATCATGTTATATGCTTGGTCCAGCATTCTCAGATAACACAGTTTACATACATTCATGCTCAGTATCTCATGTTTCTTAGTCTGTCCTTACCTCATATGAATAATACTCTATAGTTTTAGTCCAAACTAAGTACAGTTCAATCTTACATGACTAGTATTCAGCTATCACCCATTCAGTTAATCAGATCAGTTAGTATGTTTATGCATTCGTGCTCAGCGCCCATGTGAATATTTTTAGTAGTCTTAGGTGAAGTACCGTACTAAGGTGGAGAGTATAGTTGAGAGTATTCGAGAAATATGTCTAAGCTTGAAAATTTATAGTTGCAGTGCATAAGGAATAGTCATTCTATCTTAGATGATATTTCGTAGGCCTTGCCTTGTATTACAGAATTTTAGCCAGGATGTGATTTCTTATTTAGATATTTTATTTAGACCATGCCGAGATTCCCTTTCTCCCTTTAGTCATTAGAACCTTATATGAAGGGTGTCAAAAGAAATGCTCTAGTTGAGTCAAAGTTTTCAGTATGAGTTATTTCGTGAATCCAACAATTCAGTTTAGTAGTTAGGTGGACAAGTTCGTATGATTTCCCATCTTTCCATCTAGTCAAACTATCTGAAGTTTCATGAGTGTGACTGCCCTAAGATAGAGCTTCCTAGTAGTTACGAGTTTAATCCAGTTTATGTATCATGCCTTAGTTTCAGATCCCAGATATTCATTCATGATTCAGTTCATAGGTGCCCGTGCACCATCTCAGCTTTTCCTTAGAATCCCAGCCAAGTCAGCATTCTTTAAGGGACATAATGTCCCAAGGGGGAGATGTACTATAACCCCCGAGCTTTTATGTACTAAACCTTTCAGTTTCTTTTCATGTAATGATTCTAGTTTAGAGTAATAGGTACTCATAAGTTGACCCTCAAGTTCCAATCTCAGCAGTATGACATGTATCCAAGAAATCAGTTCAGCTCATGATATTCAGTTCATATATCATGCTTCAGACTCAGTAATGTTGTCATGTTCCCGTTCATACATGTCTAGTAAATGATTTCAGATTCATCAGTATTCTCAACCTAAGGTAACATCCTTCCTTAGATTTATTCAGTTCCATGTTCAGTTATAGTTGTAATCTTGGAATTCCCTACTATTACACGTTCAGTCATGCATTCATGAATCAGTTCAGTCATGTATTTCATGCATCTGATGGGTATGGTCGTATATAAACTCAGTGTATCAGTAGTTTCAGTCAGGTGGTTAGCTTCAGTCATGCATGTTCAATGTGTAAACTCAGTTTATCAGTATTTCTTTGCATAATTAGTCTCATTTGAGGATGAATTTCCCAAGGGGGATATATTGTAATACCCCATATTTCCCTAGCTTAATTTAAGTCTTCGTACATGAGTAATCCCATATAAATTTTTGAAATACTCAGTATTTTTCAGTTTAGAGACTACCATTACATAGGAAATTCAATTATCTTTCCAACGATATAAAATTCACCCAAATCCAATACCCGGGTAAAGAGTTAGAGCCATTTTCGTAAGACAGTGTACCACCTGGAACATCAGGGCATCGTAGAGCCAAGCCAAATGGAAATTGTCACCTTCCAGTGCTCCATCGCCATAGGATTAGTTCATAATTGTCCGTTTCCAGTGTTCCAACGTGATTCTACCGCGTCGCACTGAGTTTGAAATTCAGAATCAAAGGGGCACCGTGATTCCACCGCGTTGCGCCAGGCCCCCCGTCTCCCAATTGTCATATCACGCCACGTCATGCAGGGTACCCAAATCAGGTTTTTTTGTGATGAATTTTTAAATCTTTCCAGGGGTATTTGGTTCCTTTCTAAGGCCCTAATTAGTCTAAACATGAAATTAAGCCCCTAAATACCCTATTAGCTCGTTATTCACTCATTCTTCCCCAAATTAAAAACATTCTCTCTCAAGAGGAAAAAACCCTAGCTTAAAGAATCAAGGCTAAATCTCAAGAATTTCCCCAAGAACCTCCAAGAATTAATCTTATAAGGTATGTTAGGTAATCATCTATGGGTTCCTTTCAACCATAGAGTCCAAGAATTTTTTTTTTAACATACATGATCTTAGATTTATGATTTCCATGTTTGAATTAGATTGAATTCATGTTCATGATATTAGTTGGGTTTCAATCAATGATTTAAGTGCAAGTTTCATGAAATTGAATAGCATGTGTGATGAATATGTGATTATCTTGATAAACCCTTGAATTTATAAAGTGATTAATATGTATATGATGTTAATTGGAATTTAATCCGTGATTGTTATAAGATTCATAAACTTAGATTAGTATTTTATTGGGAATTATATGAATTGCATGCTAAACCCATGAAATTGTAAATTTGGGCATTGTAGTTGCCATGTTTGTAGGTTATCCATGATTATGTACATGAAGTTGTGCTCCCCAAGTGTTTGATAAAATGCCTATGTGGATGAATTAGTGCCATTATAACATGATAGCATGTATTCCCCATTTATGAATAAGTAGATGCCTTAAAAGTGTTTGATAAAATATCTCTATGGATGAATTATGAACAAGTGAACCATGTTATGTTATTCAAGGTCATGCTATGCTTTGCCTTTCATGCTATCGAATCCTAGGGGTATTTAATACCCAATAATTTAGCTTTTTACCTAGAGCCAGTGTCAGTTATGGAATAGTATCAGTCATGTCATGATTAGTAGTACCCTCAGTCAGTTACAAAACTCAGTAGAACTCAGGCAGTTACAGAATTCCAAAAAGCTCAGTAAACTCAGTATCAGTCCAGTTCAGTTTAGTATAATTAGTTTATCATTTTTTAGTTGGGAGTAGGATTCAGCACTGAGTGAGCCCAAGGATGGGGACTCACCTGCCAATAGAGGGTGTGATCCTTAGAAGCAATCCGTGAGTTCCAAATCTGTGTAGCCAGCGTAGGTTGAGACATCAACCTGTCAGTTGAGGGTTGATGAGGTGCTTTACCTGCCAGTAGAGAGTACCACCGTTCTAGTTCAGGGCACCTGCCAGTAGAGGGTGACTCTTCAGTATATTTACTCAGGGCACGGGATGACACCCTTCCAACTGGGGTTATAGGTTGGAACCCAAATCTATTCATAATAGGGGCATTCCGATTCGATAATTACCACCCACAATTTTAGCTTCAGTCTTCAGAATAGAACTCAGTTAAGTTCTACAGAATTTGGACTGTCAGATACAGTCAATTAGTATTAGTAACTCAGTTATCAAAAATATTAGATAATCAATTACACTGTATTAGAACTCAGTACTTAGCTTCAGAAAAGCTCAGTTATTATATATATATATATATGCACAGTATTGCATGCTCAGTATTTACAGTAGTTTAGATTATCCACATACTCTCATGTTCAGTTTCTCAATATCATTTAGTCAGTTATTGTTCATGCATATGAACCTTGCATTCAACCTTACCTTATCTAGCATACCAGTACATTCCACATACTACCGCATACTTTTTCTTTGTGTTATGATGTCTTATATCATAGGTTCGGACGCTCAGGTTCCTGATCGCGCATAGATAGATCCAGATTTTGCCAGCGGTAGATTTAGTAGTGAGTCCTCATCTATTGATGATATTCTTTCATTTCATTATTACAGTAAACTCAGTATTTCAGTAGATGGATTTAGTTGGGGGATTGTCCCATTAACTCCACTTTTAGACAGTTTCAGATTAGAGGCTTTTTTGACTAGTTTTCAGATAGTATTCAGTTTTACAGATTATTATTTCAGTTGATACACTTTATTAGTATTTACAGATTTTGAACCTTATGACATTTCAGGCTATTTTTCCATATTTATTTTGATATCATGTTTTAGTGCTTACAACAAATATTATTCATGGGTTAGCTTGTGGTCCTTCAGGTTCGTAAGCACCGTGTAGCGTCTGGGGTACAGACTCAGGGCATTACACAAAGTACGTGAATTCTATCTGTCTGTACTTGGACACTGCATCAAACCTTTTGACAGAGCAACACAAACAAAAAAAATTAAAGAGAAAAACTATATAAAAAAAAAAATCAGATAAAGAGAGAAAGGATTAAAGTTTGAAGATTGAGTTTGGTTGCTTCGCGAGTTTCCAGTGACGGTTGTTTCTCGCTTTATTATCCAGTTTAAGTAATTACAGGTTTTTTTCAATCTTGAACCATTTTATGTTGTAAGTTTACAAAAAACTATAAAGGAAATGTTGAAGTGATTTTCTGCATTATTTTAGCATATGTAATGATTAATTATGTGAACTTTTATTACTACATGTTATAGATAAAGTTTGTTGAATATTTGTGTTGAAGTTCTATATTCATACATCATTGAACACACACACATAGAGTACATACAAAGATAGTAAGAAAAATATATCAGTAAAAGGAAATAGGGAAAAATGAACACACCATTCATGCATGCACACTCAGAAACCATATATGGAGAAAATAGTGAGTAAAAAAAATAAAAAATGATTGGGACGAGGGAGAGAAATCAGTGGGATACTAGGAAGAAAATAGGTCAATCATATAAGTTTTTCGGCAAAATTTTGCCGGAATCAGAAAATACTCGTACTTTACACACGCACACACACATAGCAAAACAAAAGTTTTGTAGTTCACTTTTCTGGGGAGAAACCTCCGGAAAACCTGCCAAATCTCGCTGGCAAGTCCCTTTTTTCGTTGAATGGCGCCACCCTTTCTCATTTTTCCCTTTCCAATCACCCACAGCTGTCACCGCTATGACTGACTGGTTGGAATTCCTCAGGCGGAGCCACTGCTACCATTCTTTTCTGTATTCTTCCCCTCTCCCAGCGCTAGATCTGGCCGAAACCACCACTAGAAATGACGAAAGCATCCAAGTCACCATTCCTGTCCCCTTTTTTACACCAGATTTGGCAAAAGTCATCGAAATTTTCCTCCCTACCGCTGAAACTCCAACGCCGGCGAACCTACAACCACTGCTATCATGGCAGTCCCACTGTCGCTGCACCGCCCCCTCTACTTTTCCCTCGTTTATCTTACGCAAACTATATTTCGTCCACCATGAGCCGTACTTTTTCATTCTTCAGTTATTAAATGTTGAAAAGGAAAATAGGGGGAGTTTATATTTATTTTTATTTGTATTTTTCATTTGCAATTATGTCAAGTCTTTATTAATTGGATTTGTGATTAAACTTTTAAGAAAGAAAATTTAATTTTGATTAAGTTGGACATCAAGGAAAATAAATTTCATATACGATTTATATATCTGTAGTTTATGTGATGTTTGTTTTAAGATAAGAATTTATTTGATGATTATTTAAATTTAATTTTAAATTATTTGAGTAAACAAGGTTGATTTTATGTATTTGTAATATTATTTTACTATTATTATTTTATTTTTATTTTATTATTATTTTCATTTTTATTAATAAAACTTAATTATTTCTTGAATTATTCTACTACTTTAATTGAATATTGTTTAAGTTTATTATTAAGATTAAGTAACATTTTAAATAGATAAAAATTATTGTGAATTTATAAAAGACAAATCACGCCTCTAACTTTAGACAAATTTTAGACATGCTTAAAATTTTTGTCTCAATTAAGATTGCGGTGTACACATCTTTTTGAGATATTTAAATATAATTCAAGGATGCAATAATTTACTTTGACAAATATTTTTCTAGAATTAATTTTTCATCGATTAAATACGAGAGTTTTAAATAATTTTGATATAATAAAAGTGAGCGAAATTAGGCCTTAAGATAATGTATCAAAATAGTTTAAGTCAAGAAAAGTTGATAAAAGCGACCATGCTAGAACCACAGGACTCGAGGGGTGCCTCACACCTTCCCTTTGGTCAACAGAATTTCTTATCTGGTCTTCTATTTTGACAGACCAATAATGAAAGAGTCAACTTCCTTTTGATTAGGGATTCAATAAGGTGACTTGAAACACCATAACTCAATTCCAAATGACGACTCTGTAAATAAATTAATCCCTATCCAAAACTGTCACTTTAATTGTAAAAACCCTTCAAATTTGACCTCTCAAGAGAAAATAGGGGTGTGACATCTTTGACGACTCCGCTGGGGAAACCCACTAGAATTTGAGCTTTTGATATTGACTTTTACTTGTTTTAATTATTGTTGATAGTGTGTTTGTTAGCCTAATGTGCTATTTGTCACTCATTTATTGTTTTGAAAGTGTTGAATTGTATTTATAAACTATCTTCTCTTGCACATCTCCTCTGAGTCTTTGAAATAGGATAGAAGGAATACAACGCATGCATCCTACCTTCTTTTTGAGATAGCCGGAGTGTCAAGGCACCTGGTGAAGGATTATTAGTCACATATGTTAGGTGGGGTTTTGGATCAACAACGAAGTCGGAGTAACACTGCTACCGAACAAGTTGTCCCTCCGTGACTGGAGTGTCCTCTCGGGTAAGCCAGTCTAGACACATATCTCTATTAGGATAAACCTAGTAGAACTGAAACTTAGAATCTGGTTATCCCTATTAGATTTCACTTTATTTGAATCATGTGCATTTGACTTAGCAGGACTCGACACAGGTGCCGGGTCTGTCTAGGATAGGTGTCCCTTTTTATAATGACCAAAATGTGCATCCTGCGTGCTCTTTAACATTTATTTTGAAGGCTTATTTTATTGTTGACCGGCTTTTAGGAAACTAGGTAAAATGCAAGAGAGTATATTGTCCTCAAATTTAATAAATCATTTTTTGAAGAAATTAAAAATATACGTAGTTTTTTTAAGGTCTTCATGAACTATGAGGGTCTGATTCTAACTATTTAGCGAGATACGTAGGAAACCCTTTTTGGGGTACGATCCCGTCTTTTGAAAAAATTATTCACTGATTTATTGGAGAATATTTTGATTACTTTCATAATTTTTTTCTAATCCTCAAGTTTAATTTTTATATATACCTTAATAGCCCCAAATCTTTAGGGATCATGAGGCTAAGTTTTTACAAAAATAAACATAAATTTTAACAGCCCTGAACCTTTAGGGGTCTTGAGGCTGAGTTTTGTATGACATATTGTTCAAGAACTACACACACCTGATTCTCATCTTAATGAGATACGTAGGCAGTCCTTCATGGATTTGGTAATCTTAAAAAAAATTGAACTCTAACACATTAGTTATCTCCAAAATCAAAATAGTATTAAGGTGGTTGGTTTGTCGCTAAGTTGGCTTCTAAATCCATGCAATAGAGGTTCAAAGAAAAGAGAAAGATAACCCGCAAAGAGAGTGTGGGGTCTGATAGTGAGGAAGAGCAAAATCAGTTGATTTTGCAAGAATTAGCATCAATGGAAGAAAATAAGTTATTTAAAGAACAGATAGCGGAGATGTACCAAGCTTGGTCGAATGGAAAAGCCTCGCCTTCCTCAATCCCTTGACTTTATAATACGAATGATCCAAATTCCGCTCAATTTCAAACTGGCGATCCATTTTACCCACCTGGATTCGGCACATATGCTAATGTGTCTGGCGCTGCTGGTACTTCTACCATGCGTCCACCAAATCCATCTGTCATGAAGAACTTATTTTTCACTCCTGTAGCACCAGCTACTGTGGGTCCTCATTTGATAGTATAGAGGAATATGGGTGAACCAAGTCATGATCAATTGTATCCTCTTGAAATGACTTTCAAACCCCCAAATCCATATTATCATGCTCATCAACACGATTCTCCTATCGTGATTGAGAAGATTGTTAAAAGTGAAGAACAGGAAGAGATGGCCAGGAAAGTGAGAAGCTTAGAGCAGAGTATGATTAATATGCAAGGATTAGAAGGACCAAAAAGTGTTTCATACAAAGATTTATGTATGTTTCCTGACGTTCTTTTGGCGCTAGGGTTCAAAATGCCAAAGTTTGACTAGTACGAAGTGCACAGTGACCCAGTGGCACACTTGAGGCATTATTGTAACCAATTAAGAGGTACCGAAGGTAAAGAAGAATTACTCATAGCTTATTTTGGTGAAAGCCTTTTGAGTCTAGCCTCAAAGTGGTTTATAGATGAGGACATCGACAAGTGGAGTAGTTGGGATGACTTGGCTAACGAATTCATGCAATAATTTCAGTACAACATGAAGCTGATTCCTAATGAGAAATCCCTGACTAATTTGAAGAAAAAGAACAATGAAAATTTCAGGGAGTATGCGATTAGATGGCGTGAACAAGCTGCTAGGGTAAAACCGCCAATAAAAGAAAGCAAGATAGTGAAGGTGTTTATTCAAACACAGCATAAAACATACTATCAACACTTGTTACCTGTATTAGGTAAGCCATTTATTGAGGTCCTATGAATGGGAGAGATGATAGAGAATGGAATTAAGGCTAGTCGCATTGTGAGTTTTGCAATATTGAAAGCAACTACTGAAGTAATTCAGAAGGGTTTAGGAAATGTTGGAGGGAAGAAGAATGAGAAAGATGTAGCTGCTATTATAGCTAAATAATGTGCACGTAAAAGAAGACCACGTCGCCTTTACCCTCAGTCTCAAACCCAAGTTCATGCCCAACCTCCACATAATCACTTCCAAAATCTATTGTACTCTATTTCCCTACCTCCATATCCAGTATATAACACACAACCATATTTTCAACCCCCACCTTACCCACAATGGCATGCTCCAACTCCTCAGAGTCATCCTCTAATTCTATAAATATACCAAAGCCCTTCTAGGCTCAATTTTTGATCCAAACTAAATAATGAAATAAGGCAGAAGTTGAGGGATTGTTTCACACCAATTGGAGAGTCGGATACCAGATTATTTCAGAGATTAGTACAGTGGGGCATGAACACTCCTCTCCTTGGGTACACTCTTAATCAGCGTTCAAAATTTTTTGATCCTAATGTACGATGTGCGTATCATTTTGATGTTCAGGGTCATAGTATTGAAGATTGTCGAGATTTTAAAAGAGAAATTGAAAAGATGATTCAAGATTAATCAATTATGGTGCAAAATATTGATAGTGAGAAAAGCTCTAGACATGCTGATCTGCAAACCAGTGGCTAAGATGTTAAGCTCAACAATTGGGAAGTCAGTCCTCTCCTCACTAGGATGGATGTTTAGTAGTTTGTTTTGTTTCCTTTCTTTTTCTAAATTATTTCAATGTTGTAGTTTTGAATCTATCTTATTTTGTTTCTTTATCTTCTTTGTTTAAATCCTTCTATTTTTTCTTTCAATGAAATATGGTGTCCCTTGTTGTTTTGTCTTATTTTAAGTTTGTTTGTTTGTCTTTTTTTCATGCAATTTATTTTATGTTGATTCCAGTGCTATGACATGCCCGTAGAATTTTTAGCAAGATCTTAAAATCCAATTTAATCATGAAACATTGAATTAGAGGGCTAAAGTTAGAAGAAAAAGACATATGAGAAATAGGTAGCATGTTAAGACATTTGATGACCATGTTGAAGCCTTCTTTGAAAATTAAGGCAATTATTTTGAGAATCACAAGAATAACTTGGTCATCAATTGAAAGACATGTATCAATTAGGTCAAATAGTGGATGTGAAATCCCTATTCAACAGAAACGGAAAGATAATCAACTTCACGAAAGCATGAGTTATTCGATATGAGGGATGTACAACAAAGGTGGAGTTGTAGGTTTGACAAGTGTAAAGAAAAGTGGCACACATGCTCATTTAAAGTTAGTGTTCTTAAAGTGTCACACATGATCTTCATCTCCCACTTTCATATTGCATGTTATGTACTTGCATTTTCAAGGATTGACATGATGAAGGCATTTTATTCTGCTATCCAAATATTGTGTCATCCCTTGTTTACCTTATTTAAGATTTAGTTTATTTTCTTTCATACCCCTCTTTTGGAATCAAGATAGAGTCAGCAAAGAGTGAAAGAAAAGTGCCGAGCAAAAGGCTGGATTCAAAAAAGTTTCAAGAAAAAGTGAAGAAAAATGTGGCAAAAAGAAAAAAAAGAGAAAGAGTCAATAACAACTAAAAAAACAGAATCAAGCAAAAGACCAAGTTATCGGAACTACGTGTGACTTGATTCTCCTCTCTCGAGGGTGAGATACGTAGGCTGCCCTACTCTGGGCTCGGTCCAATCAAATAAACAATTTAGAATTACTTAGTTAAAGAAACTGGGGCATGGGTTAATTTTCATTGTTTGAGTCGTCAATTGCAAAAGTTAGTCCTTCCCCACTTCAAGTGTCGTTTGAGCCTCATGCCATCCTTTCTTTCTAACCTTATCCAAAAGACAAGTTACAACCAAAGAAAGACGTTCAGATTAATTTTTGAGAACATTAAGGCTACGCATTTGTAACGGTCCAATTTTTTGGAACCGAAATGCCACACGATGCTCATGACCTCGAAGGACCACAAGCTAACCCTTTATGATATCTGTATCTGAGAACTGCATAATATACTGAAATAAATACAAAAAACTAGCAGAAACTTGTAATAAGGTTCAAATTCTGAAAATACAATTAAAAAAAGTCTATCAATATCAAAACTAAACATCTATCTGAATAACTAGTCTGAAAACTCTGTAGTTTGAAAGCCTCTAAACTATCTGAATAAGGATTTGATGGGACATGTCCCCAAATAACTCCAACTACTGAAATACTAAAACTGGTAATAAAATAAAATAAGAACCATTCTCGAATAATAAGGACTCACTGCTAGGTCTACTGCTACTGCCAGAAACTGAGCTGCTAAGGGTGCTCTGGATCTTATGCTTCTGAACCTATGGTGTAAAGTAAAACACCATAGTGCAAATATGTCAGTATGTGTGAATGTACTGAGTATGCAAGATGAGATAAGGCTAAATACAAGGGCTTATGTATGAACAATTACTTAACTGAATAATCATGAGAGTACTAAATGAGAACATATGCATGAATGTACAAAGCATAACTGAAATCATTGTGACTCTGAATACTAAGAATTGAATACTGCTTTACTGACGTCTGAAATCGCTACAAATTCTGAGATACTAAATTATAGAATTTTCTGATATTGATAACCGAGTACTGAAGTTGAGATCAGTCCTATCTAGTGGGTGATCTCTGAATCTAATGATAATGGGAATGCTCAACTGAAATTTGAGATCAGTCCTATCTAGCGGCTGATCTCTGAATCTACTAATAATGAGAGTACTTAACGGAATCTTAGACCAGTCCTATCTAGCGGATGATCTCTGTATATACTGATAATAAATATGATTTGACTTAATCTGAGATCTGTCCTATCTAGCGGGTGATCTCTGAATCTAATGATACTGAAGCTGATTAACTATCCAAGCCTAATTCTATCTAGTGGGTGATCTCTAAGTCTGTTGATAATCATAATGATTGTTTGTATCTGACAGTCATTACTCTGTACTACTGAACTAAGTTCCTTTACTGAGACTGATTGTGAAACTGAGACTATGAAAAATAGTCATCTAATCGACATGCCCCTTCTAGCTAAGTTGGAGTCCGACCTGTAACCCCAGTTGAAAGGGTGTCAGTACCGTGCCACGGGTAAAGACCTCTCTTGTGGATTCAATCCTATTTAGCGGGTGACCCTAGGATCAGTTCTATATATATATATAATATACTAATGGGTGATCCCTGAGTATGTCAGTCCTGTCTAACGGGTGACATCTCATACCTACACTGGCTACATAGTTTTAGAACTTCGCAATTGATCCTAGGGATCTCACTCCTATCTAATGGGTGAGTCCCCATCCCTAGGTTCGCTAGGTGCTAAATCCTACTCCCAACTAAAAGACTCTGAGCTGATTCTTTTTCGTAAGTTGTACTAGACTGAGCTGAATCTGTTACTGATCATACTGATCAACTGATTTAAGCTGAGTTCAGTTGGTTCTGAAGACTGACAGAACACTACTGGATCTCGTTATCTGACTGAATGATACTGAGTTCTGAATTGATTACTTAAATGTTACTGATGTCTGAACTTAATTCTTGAATACTACTAAGATTTGAGCTGAGTATTGAACTGAAGCTGGAATGCTAATGATACTTGGATTACTGAGATTTCTTAAGTTCTATAACCTTCTGAGAATACTAAATTCTGTAACTGACTGAGTTCTAAGGATCTTGGCTTGACTGAGACTATCGTGAAAACTAACATGGCTCTAGACAACAGCTAATTTATCGGGTATAAATACCCCCAGGACTCGATAACATAAAAGTAAAACATAACCATCTTAAATAATCATGACCATGGACTTTTATTCACTATTACAATTATTAAAGCATCTCATCAAGCACTTGAAAATCATAAACATGTAATAGTATAGGGAGACATGCTACTGGCTCATACTCCATTCAACAAGGTCTTACAACAGATATTTTACATGCATTGAAGATCATATAATTGGAAAATTTATGCTAACATGTCACAATTCATTCACTAAGGCTTTTCAACAAACACTTGGCATGCATGAACTTACACACAATTGGGGATTTCTAGTCAACATGCTATAATGGCTCTAATTCCTTCACATAAGCATTTTATCAAACATATGGGGAGCATGCTTTGGTTATTCACAATTTCTACACTTAATTGACATAAACACATCACCTAACATGCAACTTGAAGAGGGTTTATCATGAACATCACATGAATATCATATACTAGGATCAAAGCTTGAAACTTTGTAAACAAAACATGAATTAAAACTCAATAATAACATGAACTTCAATTTTAATTCACATGAATCACGAAAACTCATAAATATAAGATCTTTGAATTTAGAAAAGGATTCTTAAACTTCTTGGGTGGAAGGAACCCAAGAATCAACATCTGCATACCTTACTACTTGATCCTCGAAAGATTAATGGTGAAACCTTTGATGATTGGGGCCTTGATTTTTGAACCCTAGCTCTTGTTCTTGAGTAAAATTGAGAGAAAACAAAAATATTTGGGTTTAATGTGGCTGAATTTCATGTTAATGAGTATATATAGGGGTAGCAAAATGACTTTCTTTCCCTTTGAATTAAAATCCGGAACTGAAAAAAATTCCAATTTTACATGTGGAACGACGGGCCATAATCACGCTAGCTTACTGGAAATTGGACAATTAAAAAACTGAGCCTTAGCACGACGTGGTGGAAATCGTGTTGCCACCTTGGTTGCGAACTAAAAAGCCACCGTGACATGGTGGAATCATGGAGGCTTACTCGATTTTGACAATTTCCATTTTGTCTTACTCCGTGATGCGCTAAAGTACCAGGTGGTACACAGTCTCACTAAATTGGCTCTAACTCTTCGCCCAAGTGTTGGATTTGGGCAAATTTGATATCGATGGAAAGCTTAATTTCCCACGGGATAAAAAGTTAAAATCTTAAAAATTTCACATGGAATAAAATATATTCATCTTTGAAGCAAGATCTTTGGTGTTCTAGAGACGAATTTGAACTAGGAAAAGTGTGGGGTACTACAGCATGCAATGCATATGATGACGTATTTTGAGAACCACTTGTCTTCCTCAGCATAAAGAGTCAGGAGAGAAATAAAAATAAGAGAGTATTATTGGTTAAAACCCTTATGAGCACCGTAAGACGATGGTGAGTTGAGAGAAATAAAATGAGAGAGTCTTATTTGTGAAAACCCTCACGCACACCGTAAGACGATTGTGAGTTGAAAAAAATGAGAATAAGAGAGTCTCATTTATGAAAATCCTCACAAACACCTTAGGATAATGGTGAGCTGAGATAAAAAAATGAGAAAGGCTTGTTGGCGAAAACCCTTCAAGATGTCACTACCTGAATGGGATCTATAAGTGCAATTGACCTAAGAAGCAACTCAGTTTCAGGTCCATTAACTCAACAAAAATTAGTGAAAAGTTTGGATGAAAAGATCAGGCAACTTAATCCAAAAATAAATGGCATAATAATTAGAGTTGGATGTCATTTTTAAATGAATTTTTTATTTCTTTGTTTCAAATGGGGACATTCATTTTCCTTTTATTTTTTCTTTATATCTTTGTTTTCTTGAGTCAGTTATTCAAAAAAAAAAATCATCATTGTAATTTTTCTCATATCTTTGAGTCGAGTCCGTGTCATAACAAGTGAGAAAAGATTTCAAAACTGGCTACTAGCTTCTTCAATTACACAAAGCAAGACAAAAATCCAGAACATAAAAGAGACATGATTGTGAGACGAAATAAGGCATGTAGAAAGTTTTGTCAATAGACAAGTCTGGGAACTCATGGGAATACCAAGGTTGAAAGGGTTTATCTAAGAAGCGTGGAAAAATAAAGATACTGTGTTTGTTTTAGAGTCACTCTTAATAACTTGAGTTTGGGTTAATGATGCAGCAAGTCAATAATATATGCTAAAGGTTGGAAGCAAGGTTAAATGTGACGAGGGAAAGAGATTTCCACTGAATCTAAAGCCACGAATCCGCCACCATATTTTTGAATTCATAAGTTTTCTTTGATGAAATAGGAAACAGAGCATAAATATCAAGGGTTGCAATGCCTCATTCCATAAATACAGGAAGCAATGTTGCTGCACAGGTTTGACAATCAAATTATGGTAAAAATTCATCATTCTATATCCCTCGAAGGCATACTTCTTTGTCCAGGTATTTAGTTTTCAACTAATAGGTGATATACTTCTTAAATTGAACCTTGATTTCTATAAGACGTACCTTTTAATCGAGTCATTCCACTTGATTCCTATAAGACGTACTCTTTATTCGAGTCATTCCCATTGATTTATATAAGATGTACTTTTTAGTCGAGTCATTTTCCTTGATTTCTATAGGACGTACCTTTCAGTCAAGTCATTCCCCTTGATTTCTATAAAACATACCTTTTAGTTGATTCTTTTCCCTTGATTCCTATAAGACGTACCTTCTAGTCAAGCCATCCCCCTTGATTCCTATAACACCTACCTTTTAGTCAAGTCATTCCCCTTGATTCCAATAAGACGTACCTTTTAGTCGAGTCATTCGCCTTGATTACTATAAGACGTATTGACGAGTCAATACCATATATATATTTTTTACTCGCACTCTGTCAAATAATAGTATAGAAAGATGTCGAACCCATAGAGATTGGTTTTATCTATTCAACGGATGTTTCTTGTTTTAATTACTATATGAGAAAATTAGAAATAGCTGAATAGTGAATTAACTAATTGTTAGAACATATGTAAATGGTAGAAAACATATATATATATATATTTCAAATATGTTAAAGGTGTTGGGATTTTGACTTCACTCAATATTTCTATATAAAGTAAACTCTTTATTCCTCAGTTTCTTTTTCTCAAAAATGTATAAATACCTCTCACGATTATATTTATGTTTTATTACTAAAATTGAACAATTAAATGCACTCCTCTCGATTATACAATTTAATCATCAAAGTAGTAATATTAAAGACCCATAAATATATATTTAAACTAAAACATGCTATTTTTGTAGTAAGTCCCTTTCGGTTGCCTTACTTGATATAACTAATTAATACACTATTTGCTCTTTCGATTACAAATAAGGGAAATTAATTATAATATAAATTAGATAGATGTCACTAAATAAATATTAACAATCTATAAATACTTCAATTAATGGTATTATTTCTTCTGTCTCTCTCAATTACAAAATTAATAACATGTTAATTTGAAGTATGAAATAGATAGATTTAATAACTAAAGTAATATCTAACAGTAAAACTGATAAAATTAAATAGAAAACTTCAGCTTAAGTATGTGAAATTTTGGAATAATACTTACTGTTATATAGAAATATCAAGATGCATCATTTTCCCAACACAAAAGAAAATTACTCCATACTAGAATAAGTACTAATAACGAAAACATTCTTCTCCATTAAATAAGAAAATAGAAGAAATATTCAAGAAGAATAATTCCACTATTTAGTTAAAAGCAGGATGTAGAATAATTTTCAACATTAAATAACTAACAAGTAGTAAAAGAAAACTTTAAAGAGAATTTTTAAGTAGTTGCTTCAACTCTTCCTTTTCTCCGATGCCCTTTCCTTCCTTGTTGAATTCCTATTTATAGAAAATATAATGCAGATCTCATGACTTTGTGGAGACATCAAATGTTGTTTCCACTTTAGAGATCATTTTTCCATTTGTTCATTGTTGCGACACTAATTTTTATTGATGCTTTATTTCTCCGTATTTTCATGTTTCCACAATATGTCTTTTTTTTTGTTCTCTTATTCTTTCAATATTCCGTTCCTGTAAGATTGTTAGTAAATATGGGATAATAGATATATATTATTCATGGGTTTATTTAAAATCTTTATTTAATTACATATGAAAATATTTGAGTAATTTATACTTATCAAATTTCTCCATACTTAAATCTTTGCTTGTCCTCAAGCAAAAATAATTAATAGTTATAGTGTCTAGTTTTTTTTTTTTATATAAATAAATAAATTCATAAGAAATCTCGAAGAAAAAAAATCAATTAAGATCAACCATGAGTTCAAACGGCTTTTAACCGTACTCATATTCACTTATTGAGAATTGAAATAACAATATTTCCTAATTCCAAGTGTGTCTCACCAAATAAGAAGAATGCCCATATATCACACAATATATCAATAGAACAAGAAGGGCTTATTCAGAGAAAGTTTCTCACTCACTCTCAGCAAAGAAGTATGTCATGTTACCGAAAATACCAGTATGTCATGTTACCGAAAATACCATAAGCTTGCCTATCATGTGGTTCTCCACTAATATAGGAGTCGTTTGAGTTGAGATCATGTAGGACTTTTTTCAAGGTTTTAATATAGGCTTAGGGGCAGGTGTGATACATATGAATAGTAGTGACTCAAATTCCTTTTAGGCACTTCATTTACTTTATTGCTTGGTCACAATTGACTTCTACTCCCTTATAACACATCAACGTATCTCTTTTTTTAACTCTTCTTTGTGAATGAAATTGCTAATATCTTGTTGTATATGTATATACCTTTTTTCTTTCAGTTTTCTAACAAAGGCTTCTAAAAAAATTCAATAATATTCATCAATTTTCTTTCACATGTTTTCCTCTCTTTTTTTTGTAAAACTTAATTTTATGCATTTAGCTTAACTTTCGAAATGCCCAAAAGGAATTAGGTTGAAAAAATAATTGGCTAAGGATTAAAGCTCGGTGAATAATAAAATACGAATATTTTATTTTAGTCTCAACGGGGCTAGCTAGGGATAAAATCATCAATGTAGGTTTATTTTGGCTATTTATTTAATAAGGATGGCCCACTTTCATTTCTCAACTCAAAATCTACCTAAAGTTTTGCCTCGACCCACATTCAAGGCAAGTTCTAGATTTCCAAATAAACATGAGAACTAGGTATATATACTAATCACATAATACACTTGGAACTAGTGAATATATTAATTTCGATCATCAATAAGTAAGTATGAGTTTGGAAAAACATTCATACAACTCATGAATTATGCTCAATTGAATCGATCTTCCTTAAGTCTCATGATTTTTAAATCAAACCAGATTTACCCAACTTATTTAGTTTAAATAACTAAAAGTCTTAAAAAGATTTAATTCAAAATATTACAATCACGACAGAGAAGATTTGATAGACAACTTATTGTTGGACTTACCTGATATAAGAGGAAGAGAAGAAATATTAAAGGCTAATAATAATAAGGAACTTTATAAAGATGTGTCTCTAAGTGTTGTTGTAGCGAAAATACCTGTGGTGCAGATCTCGTAAACCTTATGAACGAAGCTGACATTCTTGAGAGGAAAATATATGATATCCCGAAAGAGATTTAGGATTCCATTGATAAAGTTTGTTAGAATGGAAGGAACCACAATGACAGATGGAAAGAACAAGATTCTAGCTAGTTGTATATCATAAAGTTGGATATGGTGTCTGTACAACATTGACCCCTGGCCATGATGTAGTATAGAAAGTCACGTTAATCCCAAGGCTTGGTCCATTCCTGATGAATATCCAACCTTAATTTATAAGGAGTCACACTTTGCTCGAATATTGCTAGGCTCAGGTGGTAAGATCGTAGAGAAATTAATTTTGGTGAACCAAAAATAATTTACTAGCACAAGACTTTAAACAAATAACTCATCTAGCAAGACATATGGTGATAATATTCAGGACGTATGAAAGGCCATGGGCATAAGTGATCCATCATCACAAAGTAACGATGTGGTGCTGAGAATGATAGAAGGGAATCAAATTTCAAAGAAACTAGCAAAAGACATCGATATAGCT